>NW_027094489.1:0-90265 GCF_029207755.1 Chamaea fasciata
CCGTTGGGATTGGGGGTTCCTTGGGGGGTTCCCTCTGGAATTGGGGGGGTTCCTCATGGAACTCGGGGGTTCCCTGAGGGTTCCCCATGGAATTAGGGGTTCCCTGGGGGATTCCCTCTGGAACTGGGGGGTTCCCCATGGAACTGGGGGGGGTCTCCTCTGGATTTGGGGGATTCCCTGGGAGATTCCCCCTGGATTTGGGGGGTCCCCCGTGCCCCCAGGATACGTGAGCCTGGTCGATCATGCACTTGCAGAGGGTGAAGTCGGTGTGGGGCAGGTTGGTGAGCGCCTTGAGCAGGATCTGCGCCGTCACCCCGGTCTGGAAGAAGGCGGGGTTGAACTGGTACCTTGCATAGGTGGAGGGCACACAGGTGAGGGGGCCGGGGGGGCTCAGGACCCCCAAACCCGCCCCCCCAGAGCCCCGGGGCCCTCACAGCTTCAGCACGGCCAGGTTGGCCTCCAGGTCGTAGGCGTTCTCCTTGGCCTGAGTCTCCACGTAGCGCTCCAGGGTGGCCAGGTTCTCGGGGTTGTACCTGGGCAGGTGAGGGGGCTGTGAGGCTGTGATACACCTGGGACCCCCCAGGCCCCCACTGTACAGCCCCAGGGTGGCCAGGCTCTCGGGGTTGTACCTGGGAGGGCAGGTCAGGGGGCTGTGACACACCTGGGACCACCTTAACACACCTGGGACCCCCATTATCCACCTGAGAGCCCCCGTTATCCACCCGGGGCCCCCCGTTACACACCTAAGACCACCATTTACACACCTGGGACCACCTTTTACGCACCCGGGATCCCCCCAGGGTCCCCCAGTCCTCTCCCAGTGCCCTCCCAGTGCTCCCAGTACCGGTCGATGCCCCGCAGCAGTTTCCCCACGTTCGCTCGCATCTGCTCGAACAGCGCCATGTTCGCGGCTCTTCCGGAAATGACGTCGCAGCTACTTCCGCTTCATCACGGCGGGGGTGGGGCCGGCCGTGCCCGGCCACGCTCACGGGGCGGGATCATGTGGGTGGAGCCGGGCCACGCCCTCAGCCCTGACCACGCCCCCGCCCAGTACCGGCCGCCTCCCGGACTGGGGCCAACTGGGCGGGCTGGGAACGAGCCGCGCTGCGGGGCGGGAGTGGAGTGGGACAAACTGGGATCACAGCGCGGATCGTACTGGGTTTGTGCAGGAAGAACAGTGAAACCATACCGGGGTTAGACTGGAATTGTACTGGATCGTACTGGGATTGTGGTTGGGTCAGCGTGAGGCTGAGCTGGGCCAATCTGGGCAAGTAGTGGAGGGGTCAAGAACGAGCCACGGGGGTCCTGGGCAGTCCAGAGGGGTCCCGGGTGGTTTTTGGGGTCCCCAGGGAGCTCCTGGAGGGTCACGGTTTTCACCCTCGCCCCCTCACATTTCCTGCCCTTTTCTCCCCTCACTTTTCCCGCCCTTTTCCCCTCACATTTCTCTCTCTTTTCCCCTCAGGTTTCCTTCTCTTTCCCCCTCACATTTCCCGCTCTTTTCTCCCCTCACGTTTCCCGCTCTTTTCTCCTCTCACGTTTCCCGCTCTTTTCTCCCCTCACATTTCCCACCATTTTCCCCTCACGTTTCCTGCCCTTTCCCCCTCACATTTCCCACCCTTTTCCCCTCACGTTTCCCTCTCCTTCCCTCTCACACTCCCTCCCTTTCCCCCTCACATTTCCCACCCTTTTCCCCTCACGTTTCCCTCTCCTTCCCTCTCACACTCCCTCCCTTTCCCCCTCACATTTCCCACCCTTTTCCCCCCTCACCTTTCCCGCCCTTTTCCCCTCACATTTCTCTCTCTTTTCCCCTCAGGTTTCCTTCTCTTTCCCCCTCACATTTCCCTCCCTTTTCCCCACACGTTTCCCTCCCTTTCCCCCTCACGTTTCTCGCCCTTTCCCCCTCACATTTCCCTCCCTTTCCCCCTCACATTTCCCTCCCTTTCCCCCTCACATTTCCCTCCCTTTCCCCCTCACATTTCCCTCCCTTTTCCCCTCACATTTCCCTCCCTTTCCCCCTCACATTTCCCTCCCTTTCCCCCTCACATTTCCCTCCCTTTCCCCCTCACATTTCCCTCCCTTTTCCCCTCACGTTTCCCACCCTTTTCCCCTCACATTTCCCTCCCTTTCCCCCTCACATTTCCCACCCTTTCCCCCTCACGTTTCCCTCCCTTTCCCCCACAGGTCCACGGGGTTTTGGGCGTCCCCAGGCCGTCCGTAATGAGCCGAGGCGGGGCAGCGGCACTTGGCAGCGTTTATTTGGGGAGGGGGAAAGGCACTTAGAGAGGGTCCGGGGCCCCTGTGGGGAGTCGGGGGCTGGTTCACTAAGGAGCCAGTGACGCTCGGCAGCGTTTATTATTGGGCTGGGGAGATAAAAGGCGCTTCAGGGGGGTTTGGGGCGGGGGGTTTCGGGGGGCTCATCCCAGCTGATCCTCGTACTGCTTGCGGAAACAGTCCCCGGCCGGGAAGAAATCCCAGCAGCGCTCCTGGTACATCTTCCACACGTAAGATTCCTGTGGGGAGGAATTGGGGAGGGGGGCTCAGGGCATGGGGGAGCCCCTCGCAGGCCCCCCACAGCACCCCCACCCACCCTTGAGATTTCAGAGACCCCCCCCAATTCCACAGACACCCCCAGATGCCATAGAGATCCCCCATTCCCATAGAAAATCCCCCCCAAAATCCCCTAGAGACCCCACAAAATCCCAAATGGTTCCCTCCCAGGGGGCCCCATTCTCCCCCTAGAGCCCCCCAGCCCTCCCTGGGACCCCCCCAGTGACCCCTAGAGCCCCCCCAGACCTCCCGGTGCCCCCCTGCAGACCCCTCCCCAGGACCCCACTTCTCCCCACCTGCCCCGTGTGCTCCGTCTCGTCCTTGTTGATCAAATACATCAGGAAAAACCTGGGCCGGGGGTGAAATTTGAAGGTGTCAGAGGTCAACAGGGAGCCCCCAGACCCCTCTGGGACCCCCCTGAAATCCCCTGGAGCCCCCCAAATCTCACATGTAGTTGGCCAGGTTGTGCTCCTCCAGCGTGTGGGTCTCGAAGCCGTGGGGCGTCGTGTCGAAATAATCGCTCCCGATGCCGCAGATGAAACATTTCGTCTGGGGAGGGGGTCCCGGGGGGGTCACAGAGGGGTCTCTGCACCCCCCAATCCGAATTGGGGGGGGGGGTCCTCACCCTCTTGCCCCCCTCCCACCCCCAGACTCACCTCCATGTCCTCCTTGACCTGCTCCTGCTGGTCTCTCAGCTCCCCGAAGGCGTCGATGATCAGACCTGGGGGGCACAGAAAGGACGGGTCAGTGGGATGGGACCCCCAGGACCCCTTGCAGGACCCCCAGGCTGCCCCTCCGTGGGGTGCCCACCCTGGATGAAGGCCAGGAGGACGATGATGATCCCCAAACCCCCTCCCCGTCCCCTTCCAGGATGGTGACCCACCCTGGATGATGGCCAGGAGGATGACGATGACGAAGAAGAAGAAGGTGATGTCGAAGACGACGCGGTACAGCTCGTAATCGTCCCCTGCGGGGTCCTCGATCTCGTCCCCGATGCCGCCCCCGGCCCGGACCCCCACGTACATGTGGAACAGGTAACACTGGGGGGGCACAGGGGAGGTCAGGGACCCTCTGAGGGCCCCGGAAATCCACCTGGGGACCCTCTGCTCCTTTTCCCTCACGTTTCCCGCCCTTTCCCCCAGAGCCCCCCTCACCGTCATCATGTCGTCACACTTCATGTCGGGCTCGTCCTCGTCCTCGCTCTTGTTGTAGAACTTGCGGAAGAAGTTGAAGGCCACCACGGTGTACAGGTAGACCACCACGGCCAGCAGCCCCACCGTCATCACCAGCTGGGCACAGGGCGGTCAGGGGGGCAGACGGGGACCCCCGGGACCCCCCCCATCACAGCCCCCAGGGGTGCCCCCACACCTGCTTGCCGTTATGGGTGACGGAGGACAGGATGGTGCGCAGCGTCTTGACGCCCATGGCGATGTCCAGCAGGTGGGAGGCGAAGAAGAAGTTGTTGTAGTGGCCCAGCAGGGACATGGCCATGTACCAGGTGAGGTACAGGAAGGACTGCGGGGGGTGGGGAACAGGTGAGAGGGGTCACCCCAAAGCCTGGGGGGTCCAGGATCACGGCCCAGGGGAGCCCCCCACCCCACCCCACTCACGTTATCGGTGAAAATCACCCCGAATTTCCAGATCTGGTAGCGGATGTCGATGGACGTGATCCTGGGCGGGGAGCGTGGGGTGGGGGTCAGCGTGTGGGGACACCCAGAGGAAGGGTCAGGACCCCCCAGGGGAGTCCCTAGCCCCCCCTAACATCACCCAGGACCCCTAAACACCCTATAGGACCCCAAAGCCTCCCTCCGAGCCCACCAGGTGGGCAGGGAGCTTGTTGGGGGCCACCCCGGCCCCCCTTAGAGTCCTGTAGGACCCCAAATCCCCCCCTGAGCCCCCCAGCTGAGTAGAGAGCTGTTGAGGGATCCCCCTGAACACCCCCTAGGACCCCAACCCCCCCAAATCCCCCCCGAGCCCACCAGGTGAGCAGGGAGCTGTCGGGGGGGGCTCTGCGCTCCCCCTGCGCCCCCATTTCCAGGCTGGCCAGGTCCATCCCCAGCAGCTCCGCGATCCTCTCCCGCCCGTAGATGTCCCCGTACTTCTCCATCACCTGCGGGGAGCCCAAAATTCAGGGGCGGGATGTCCCAAAATCGAGGTCAAGACCCTCAAAAGGTCAAGGGGACACCTCCAAAATCTGGGTTTTAGGGGGAGTGGGAGTCCCAGCCCGGGACCCCTCCTCACCTTCCTCTTGATGAACTTGTCCCAGTAATTGCTGGGGAAGGATCTGGGGGGTCGCAGGGGAGAAAAGGGGGGTCAGGGGTGACAGCAGCCCCCTCCCCAAGGCCCAGCTGGGGCAGGGGGGACCCCTGAAACCTCTGCCAGGCCTCCTGCAGCCCCCCAAATCTCCTTCCCAGCCCCTCAGATCCCCCCAGAGCCCCTGAAACCCCCCTCCCACGACTCCCCGGTGCCCTCCCAGTGCCCCTCAATGCCCTCCCAGTCCCTCCCAGTGCCGTACTGGGCGTTGAGCACCAGGCGGTCCCACTGTCCCTTGACGTCGTCGTCGGGGGGCTGCTCGGTGATGTAGAGCCCCGAGAACTCGAGACGCCGCGCCACCTCCTTCTCCCGCTTGAAGATCACCAGGGGGATCTGGGGACACCGGGAGGGGGGTCACGGGGGTCCCGAGGGGGCGGGGGGGTCACAGGGCTTTGGGGACACACACAGAGCGCCCCGGTGTCACCTTGAGGCAGTTGTATCCGATGATGCACAGGAAGGCCACCAGCGTGTGTGCCAGCGCCAGCCCCCGCAGCGCCGGGCCCATGTAGCCCGTGCTCTCCTCCAGGAAATAATAAACCTCGGGCTCCTCCGAGACCCCCTCGGGGCCCCCCGGGACACCCCCGTCCTCCTCCGGGGCCGCCCCCGAGCCCTCGGGCTCCTCCGGGGCTCCCGGGGGGTGCTCGGACACCTGCGGGGACAAGGGGGGACACCGTGAGGGGACACGGGGGCTGCAAACCCCCTGTCCCAGGAGCCCCAAACCCCTTCCCAGAGCCCCAGGACCCCCAAACCCCCCTGGCAGCCTCCCCACCTTGTAGAAGAGGAGGATGAAGTTGATGGCGAAGGCCAGGAAGAGCGCCAGGAACCGCAGGTTGTAGAAATTCCGCGACAGGTAATTCTGCGGGAGGAGGGGGAAAACCGCTCGAGGGAGCCCCCCAGGACTGCACAGATCCCCTCAGGGACCCCCAAAACTCCCCCCAGAGACCCCCCCCGGCCCCTCCTTACCAGGAACTTGACCCTCTGCACCTCCAGCTCTCCCCAGAAGTCGAAGCCGCCCTCGGCCGGGGGCTCGCGGCGCTCCCGGGGCACCGACTTGCGCCGCTTGGGGGGCGCTCTGGGCTCGGGACCCTCCTCGGGCCCCTCGGGACCCCCGCCCTTCTCCCCGTTCTCTGTGCTGGGGGACGGTGAGATTGGGGAGGGGGCTCGGGGACACCCCCGGGCCCGGCCACGGCCCCCGGCGGGGCGGGGACCCCTCCCCAAATTCCGTCCCCCAGCCCTTACTCGGCTTTCTCGGTCTCGGCCGGGGGCTCCTCCTCCTTGGGGCCCTCCCCCATCTGCTCCGCCATCTCCTGGGGGGGACACGGGGGGGTCACGGGGGGGGCACATCCCCCCGGGACCCCCCAGACTCCCCCTCAGGCCGTGGATGAGGTTGGGATCGGGCCTTTGGGGGTCCCCGCTGTATCCCACCCCTCACCCCGACAGGGGGGTCCGCCTCCCTCAAAGGGACCCCCAGAATGTCCCCCTGGGACCCCCCAATCCCCCCACCAGGAACGGCCATGGGGACCCCCAAATCCACCCATGTCCCACCCTCCGTAGAGACCCCGGGGGTCACTAAAGACCCCCCAATCCCCCCACCAGGAACCGCCATGGGGACCCCCAGAACATCCCCATGGCCCACCCTTCACAGTGACCTCGGGGGTCACTAAAGACCCCCCAATCCCCCCACCAGGAACCGCCATGGGGACCCCCAGAACATCCCCATGGCCCACCCTTCACAGTGACCTCGGGGGTCACTAAAGACCCCCCAAATCCCCCCACCAGGAACCGCCATGGGGACCCCCAGAACATCCCCATGGCCCACCCTTCACAGTGACCTCGGGGGTCACTAAAGACCCCCCAATCCCCCCACCAGGAACTGCCATGGGGACCCCCAGAACATCCCCATGGCCCACCCTTCACAGTGACCTCGGGGGTCACTAAAGACCCCCCAATCCCCCCATCAGGAACTGCCACGGGGACCCCCAGAACATCCCCATGTCCCACGCCCCGTAGTGACCCCCAAATCCCCCCTCGGCACCCCCAGATCCCCTTTCCCCTCTCACCCCGATCTTCCTGCGCAGGATGGGGGTGCCCTCGGGAGTGGGGGGCTCAGCCCCGGGGGGCTCCCCGATATCTCCGAGCCCCCCCGGGGCATCGGGAGCCGCCAGCCCCCTGAAATGGGGTTCCTTGCGCGCCCCCGGCCCCGCCGGCACCGCCTTCACCTCCCGCCGCTCTTCCTCCTCCTCCTCCTCCTCCTCCTCGGCGGGCGCCGCCTCCAGCTGCGCCTCGGGGGGCTGCTCGGGCTCGGGGGGTCCCCCTTCATCGCCGCCCCCGCCCTCCCCGCCGCCCACCGCGTCCTGCGTGGGGTCGGGCATGGAGCCCAGCACCTCGATGACGCCCAGGCGCTGCGCGCCCTCCACCAGCCCCCCTCCGAAGAGCGAGCTCCAGGCCAGGCACCCCACGGCCCCCAGCACCCCCAGAGCCCCCAGCGCGCCCCCCAGGGCCACGCGCCCCACGCCCACGCCCGCCTCCCACGCCAGCTCCCGCCCCGACTTCTTCCTCAGCCTCCTGATCCTGCGGCGCCACGTCTGCGGGGACCCTAACAGCCTCCTCAGCACCCCCAGCCCCGGCAGCGCCGCCGGCGCCGCCTCGGCGCCCGCCGCCTCCTCTTCCTCCCTGTCCTCGTCCTCCTCCTCCTCCTCGTCGCGCGGCGCCTCCTCCTCGGAGATGCGCGAGGCGATCTGCATCTCGAAGATGGTGTCCTCGCAGAAGTTGACGAAGAGCTCCATCTTCTCGGCCTCGCCGCCCTCGTTGACCACGTCGAAGATGAACTGGCGCTTGGACTCCTTGACCTGCGGCATCTCCCACTGCGCCTTGTTGGCGCCGCTGATCTCGAAGTAGATGCGCTCGATGCGCCGCGCCGCGCCCATGATCTCGATGCGGCCCAGGAAGGGGCGGAAATAGTCCAGGATGCTCTCGGCCTGCTCCAGGAAGGTCTTGAGGCGTTGGTCGTGGGGAACGTGCTCCGACAGGTTGGTCAGCAGCACGGCCACGTTGAAGCCGATGTCGCGGGCGGGCTCCTGGGCGTGGGGAATGGATTGGTGGGGGAGTCTTATGGAGTGCATGTGGGTTGAGGGGGTCCTGGGGCTCTGGGAGGGGGGTTAGGGGGCTCCGGGACAGGGTCTGGGGGGCTCTGGGAGGAGGTTTCTCCGCGGAAAACCCCTGGCACCTGGAAGCGCTGCGCGAAGCT
Organism: Chamaea fasciata; assembly: GCF_029207755.1. Lineage (NCBI taxonomy): Eukaryota > Metazoa > Chordata > Aves > Passeriformes > Sylviidae > Chamaea > Chamaea fasciata. The sequence goes on from NW_027094489.1 coordinate 8,108, forward strand.
CTCGACGTCGATCATCTCGTTCTCGTCGGCCTCGGAGCAGGAGAGCAGGAACTGGATCTCGTCGGGCTCGTACTGCTTCTGGCTGTCCATGGCCTTCTGGAAATCCTTCTTGGAGATGAGCCCGCGCGGGTCGGTGACAAAGTGGCGGAAGGCGTCGGACGAGACGATGTCGCGCAGCTTCAGGAACATGTCGAAGAACTTGAGGATCATGGTGACGTTGCTGGAGGACTCCACCAGCATGTCCACCATCTGCCGGGCGATAGTGCCGTTCACCACATTCCCTGCGGGGACACCGAGGGGTCACCGGGGCCAGGCGACGGCCTGCAGGCTGTGGGGACACCTGGGTGGTCAAGGGACGCCTTGGGGAACTTGGGGACACCTTGGCTGGTCATGGAGCACTTTGAGTGGTCAAGGGACACCCGGGGGAACTTGTGGCCTCCCCCCAGGTGTCCCGAGGGTCCCCAGGTGAGTGTCCCCAGGTACCTTCGAGCAGGGACAGCAGCATCACCACCATGTCCTTCTGCAGGTCCAGCAGCTCCTTCAGCAGCCCCAGCTGGGACGAGTCCTGGGCACCAGAGCTCCCAGTTACCTCCCAGTGCTCCCAGTGCCCCCCCCGTGCCCTCCCAGTGCCCCCCAGTGCCCACCTGGGCCAGCTTCTTCATCATGTGTGCGAAGACGTGCAGGAAGCCGACCACGGCGTCCCAGAGGCGGCTGTGGGCCAGGCTCTGCTGGTTCCCAGTGCAGGGGCCCTGCGGGACACTGGGATGTACTGGCAGGGACCCCCGGGTACTGGGAGCACTGGGAGGGGGGAGTTGGGGGTCCCAGGTGTGTTTGGGGTCCCACCTGGATGTGCTGAGTGAGGCTGTTGAACACCTGCTTGGCCACGGCCATGGGGAGGTTTGGAGGGGTCCAAGGGAGGTCTTGGGGCAGTTTTTGGGGTCCCAGCGGCAGTCTGGGGGTCCCAGGTGTGTTTGGGGGTCTCACCTGGATGTACTTGGTGAGGCTGTTAGACACCTGCTTGGCCACGGCCATGGGGAGGTTTGGAGGGGTCCAAGGGGGGTCTTGGGGCAGTTTGGGGGTCCCAGGGGCAGTCTAGGGGTCCCAGGTGTGTTTGGGGGTCCCAGGGGAAGTTTTTGGGGTCCCAGGGGCAGTCTGGGGAGTCTCAGGTGGGTCTGGGGGTCCCAGGTGTGTTTGGGGTCTCACCTGGATGTACTCGGTGAGGCTGTTGAACACCTGCTTGGCCACGGCCATGGCCTTGGAGAAGTTCCTCTTGCCCTGCTCGTCGATGACGTCCTTGCCCGAGTAGTACCAGTAGAAGTCGCTGATGGACTCCTGGGGACATCACGGGGGACGTGGTTGGGGACGCTGGGGACACCGGGAGCAGCCCCCGGCGGCACGGGGGACGCCGGCACAGGTGAGTGTCACCTGCAGGCGCAGCAGGTAATCCACGGTGCAGATGATGATGTTGATGGTGGTCGTGTTGCCGGTCTGTGTCCGCAGGTAGTTCTGGAAGTCTGGGGGGTGGGTGGGGGGGTGACAGGGACACGCCCCGGGGTCACCTCAGTGTCACCTGGGTCCCCAGGTGTGCCCAGGCGTGCCCAGGTGTGCCCACCGTTGTTGTGGCCCTCGCAGAGCAGCTGCAGCAGCCGGAACAGGTCCTGGGTGAACTCGTCGTCCGACATCACCTTCTCCCCTGCGGGGACACGGGAGGGGACACGGGGACAGCGGCGTCACCCGGGGGCACGGGGGGCACGGGGGACACGCCCCAGTGGCACGGGGACACCACAGAGTGGCACGGGGACAGTCTCAGGTGGCACGGGGACACCCTGGCGTGACAAGGACACACTGAGATGGCACCAGGACACACCCCAGGGTGGCACGGGGACACCATAGAGTGGCACGGGGGACGTGCTGGGGTGGCACAGGGACGAGCAGGGTGACAGTGGGGACACGGGGGTGGCGGGGCGTTAGCAGGGAGGGGACACGAGCGGGGACAAGCGGGGACACAGGGACAGGCCACCCTCCTCCTGCCCCCCCAGCCCCTACAGCCCCCAGCCCCAAATCCCCCCTAAACCCCTACAGAGCCCTACAGCCCCTGAAAATCCCCTACAGCCCCCAGCCCCAAATCCCCCCTAAACCCCTACAGCCCCCAGAGCCCTACAGCCCCTGAAAATACCCTATAGCCCCTACAGCCCCCAGTAATTCCCTCTAGCCCCCAGCCCTAAATGCCCCCAATAATCCCCCATAGCCCCCAGAGCCCTATATGCCCCCCAGCCCCCAATAATCCCCTATAGCCCCTAGCCCTAAATCCCCCGATAATCCCCTATAGCCCCCAGAGCCCCCAATCCCCCACAGCCCCCTTATAGCCCTGTAGACCCTACAGCCCCCCTCAGACCCTACAGCCCCCCTGGCCCTACAGCCCCCCTCAGACCCTACAGCCCCCCTCAGACCCTACAGCCCCCCTCAGACCCTACAGCCCCCCTGGCCCTACAGCCCCCCTCAGACCCTACAGCCCCCCTCAGACCCTACAGCCCCCCTCAGACCCTACAGCCCCCCTGGCCCTACAGCCCCCCTCAGACCCTACAGCCCCCCTCAGACCCTACAGCCCCCCTCAGACCCTACAGCCCCCCTGGCCCTACAGCCCCCCTCAGACCCTACAGCCCCCCTCAGACCCTACAGCCCCCCTGGCCCTACAGCCCCCCTCAGACCCTACAGCCCCCCTCAGACCCTACAGCCCCCCTGGCCCTACAGCCCCCCTCAGACCCTACAGCCCCCCTCAGACCCTACAGCCCCCCTGGCCCTACAGCCCCCCTGGCCCTATAGCCCCCCTGGCCCTATAGCCCCCCTGGCCCTACAGCCCCCCTCAGACCCTACAGCCCCCCTGTGCCCCCCCATATTTACCGTTCTCCCGGCTGATGACTGCCAGCGGAGCCGGGGGGAGAGAAGAGACAGTGAGCGGGGGGGGGGACTGGGAATTTGGGGGGCACCAGGAGGGGATTTGGGGAGCCAGGGGAGGCGATTGGGGTGAGGGGGGAGTTAGGGTTTGGGGACTCTTGGGGATCCAGGATTTAGGGTTTGGAAGGGGACAACAAACAAAGGGGGGGAATTAGGAAGACGGGGAGCTAAAGATTTGGGGGGGCATTAGGGGCAGGTGAGCCATAGGGGTGTGGGGCTGTTGGGGTTTGGGGCATTAGGGCAGGATTTGGGGTTGGGGCATTAGGGGAGGATTTGGGGTTGGGGCATTAGGGCAGGATTTGGGGTTGGGGCATTAGGGGAGGATTTGGGGTTGGGGGGGCATTAGGGCAGGATTTGGGGCTGGGGGCATTAGGGCAGGATTTGGGGTTGGGGGCATTAGGGCAGGATTTGGGGTTGGGGCATTAGGGGAGGATTTGGGGTTGGGGGGCATTAGGGCAGGATTTGGGGTTGAGGGAGCATTAGGGCAGGATTTGGGGTTGGGGGGACATTAGGGCAGGATTTGGGGTTGAGGGAGCATTAGGGCAGGATTTGGGGCTGGGGGCATTAGGGCAGGATTTGGGGTTGGGGCATTAGGGCAGGATTTGGGGTTGGGGCATTAGGGGAGGATTTGGGGCTGGGGGCATTAGGGCAGGATTTGGGGTTGGGGCATTAGGGCAGGATTTGGGGTTGGGGCATTAGGGCAGGATTTGGGGCTGGGGGCATTAGGGCAGGATTTGGGGTTGGGGCATTAGGGCAGGATTTGGGGTTGGGGCATTAGGGCAGGATTTGGGGTTGGGGGCATTAGGGCAGGATTTGGGGTTGGGGCATTAGGGCAGGATTTGGGGTTGGGGCATTAGGGCAGGATTTGGGGTTGAGGGAGCATTAGGGCAGGATTTGGGGCTGGGGGCATTAGGGCAGGATTTGGGGCTGGGGGCATTAGGGCAGGATTTGGGGTTGGGGCGTTCCGGGTTTGGTGTCCGTTACGTTTTGGGGTTCGGGGTCAGGCAGCCCCAGTCTCAGCAGGGCCCTGGCGTGGGGCAGCCGTGGGGTTTTGGGGCGCAGGATGGGCCCCCCACCCCCGCCCTGCCCCTTCGGGGGTCCCGGGGTCCCCCAGACTCACTGGTGCCCTCCTCGGTGACCATGCCCAGCCCCTCGGCCTTGTTCTGCCGCTCGAAGGCGTTCAGGTCCAGGACACTGCGGGGAGCGGGGTCAGGGGCGCCCCGAAAACGGGACAGCCCCATCTGGGGATGCCCAAAACCGGGACAGCTCCGCCCAGGGGGTCTCCCAAACTCCAGGGTCCCAAATTCCCACAAGGGGACCCCAACTCCCACAGGGTGACCCCAGCTCCCACAGGGTGACCCCAACAACCACTGAGGTGACCCCAATCCCCACAGGGTGACCCCAATCCCCACTGAGGTGACCCCAACCCCATTACCTGCAGGTTTGCATCAAGGCCTGCACGCTCTGGAAGAATCCGACCTCGCGCTTGGACTTGAGGTACTCGAGCATCTTCTGTGGGGGGACACAGCAGGGGACGCGTGGGGACGCGTGGGGACACGTGGGGACAGCTGTGACCCCGCGTGGGACGCGGGGGGACACCCAGGGGACACGGAGGGACAGACGGGGGGACGCTCACCTGCTGCACGTCCGCGTTGCCCCCGTTGAGGATGGAGATGCCCAACTTGAGGGTGGAGGAGACCATGGCCCCCCGCTCGCCTGGGGACACGGGGGGGGGCGTGGGTCACTCGGGGGTCACTCGGGGTCACCGGGGGTCACTCGGGGTCACTCGGGGGTCACTCGGGGGGGTCTCACCCTTGCAGGCGCTGATCATCTGCAGCACCATCTCGGCCGCGCCGCGCGTGTGCAGCCGGGCCTGCTGCGACAGCAGCTTCTGCTTCTCCATCTCCTTCTCCTGGGGGGGCACAGGGGGTCACCGGGGGGGTCACAGGGGTCAGGGGGGCTCACGGGGGTCCCAGGGATCCCCCCGCCCCCACCTCAAATGAATCCTCGGCCTCTTCCTCTTCCTTCTCCTCTTCCTCCTTCTCTTCCTCCTCCCCCTCCTCGATGTGGCAGCTCTGGGGGAACGGCAGGAAATGGGGAGGGGGGGGGGGGTCCTCAAATTTAGGGACCTCCTCCCCCTCCCACCCAAACCAAAAATCCCTGGGGACCCCCAAAATCCCCATCCCTGCACCCCCCAGTGACCCCCCCCAAATCCCTGGGGACCCCCAAAATCCCCATCCCTGAACCCCCCTGTGCCCCCCCCAAATCCCTGGGGACCCCCCCAAATCCCCCAGGATCCCCCCAGTCTTCGAGGACCCCAAAGTCCCTCATCCCCCCGGGGATCCCCCCTCTGGCTCCCCCCAAACATCCCTGGGGACCCCACCCCAATCCCCGAGCCCCCCCCCCGGGGTGTCCCCCCCGGTTTTGGGGGTCCCGGGGCTGCCCCACCTTGGCCATGATGCCGGCGTAGGCCATGTACAGGTGATCCTGCTCCAGGTGGCTGCGGGGATTTGGGGACGGGGACGCGGGTTGGGGGACACCCCAAAAAAGGTCTGCGCCTTTTGGGGTGTCCCTACTGAAACCCCCCGCCCACCCAAAAAAAGGGGGACCCCGAAAAGGTGTCCCCAGGTGACCCCGAGGTGCCAACCCCGGGTTTTCGGGGCTCCGTCCCAGGTTTCGGGGTGGATTTAGGGTCTCCTTTGTGGGGTTCGGGGATTTTCCAGTGGGGTCTGGGGGATTTGGGGTCCCCCCCGTGGGATTTGGGGTTTCTTGATCTTCGGTGGGATTTGGGGTTTACAGATTCCAGCCCCAGTGGGATTTGGGGTCCCCAGTGGGATTTCGGGGTCCCCGCTGTGATTTCGGGGTCCCCGCTGTGATTTCGGGGTTCCCGGTGTGATTTCGGGGTTCCCCGCTGTGATTTCGAGGTTCCCCGCTGGGATTTCGGGGTCCCCGCTGTGATTTCGGGGTTCCCCGCTGGGATTTCGGGGTCCCCGCTGTGATTTCGAGGTTCCCCGCTGGGATTTCGGGGTCCCCGCTGTGATTTCGGGGTTCCCGGTGTGATTTCGGGGTTCCCCGCTGTGATTTTGGGGTCCCCGCTGTGATTTCGGGGTTCCCCGCTGTGATTTCGGGGTCCCCGCTGTGATTTCGGGGTTCCCGGTGGGATTTCGGGGTTCCCCGCTGGGATTTCGAGGTTCCCCGCTGTGATTTCGGGGTCCCCGGTGGGATTTCGGGGTCCCCGCTGTGATTTCGGGGTCACCTCTGCTCGGTGAGCGCCGTGCGGCTGAAGTGCAGGATCAGCTGGTGCAGCGGGTCCGGCCGCGCCTCCGCCTCTTCCTCCTCCTCCTCCTCCTCCCGCCCCGACTTCTGTCCCCAGACAGCCCCAAACCCCGTCAGGGGTGTCCCCAAACCCCCAGGGGTGTCCCCCAAAACCCCCGGGATGTCCCCAAACCCCCCAGGGGTGTCCCCAAAAACCCCCAGGATGTCCCCAACCCCCCAGGGGTGTCCCCAAAACCCCCCGGGATGTCCCCAAACCCCCAGGGATGTCCCCAAACCCCCCAGGGGTGTCCCCAAACCCCCAGGGGTGTCCCCAAAACCCCCCGGGATGTCCCCAAGCCCCCGGGATGTCCCCAAGCCCCCCCGGATGTCCCCCAGGGGACAGCCCTCACCGACAGGTCGTCGATCATGCGATCCTCGAAGGGCGGCTGCTCCCGGCCCAGCCATGAGAGCCGGTACGACTCCAGGAACATGTTACAGGCCCGGTGCCTGCGCACAGGGGGGCACCTGGGTCACACCTGGGCGCACCTGGGCACACCTGGGGCACACCTGGGCACAACTGGACTCAGCTGGACCCCCCCCCCCCCTCCAGGTGTCACCCAGCCGGTGTCACCTGAGCTCACCTGCACTCACCTGGGTGCCCACCCATCCCTCAGGTGCCCCGCAGTCCCCCCCCAGCGTCCCCGTGCCCACCTGGGCAGGTTGTACAGGGGCGTCATGCGGAAGCAGGCGACGACGGCGCGGCGCCGCTGCTTGGACAGGAGCTTGTGCCACACGGCCTTCTTGGACTTGTAGGGGTGCTCTGTCTGCAGGTGGGGGCACCTGGGGGTCACCTGGGCACCCCTGGGACCCGCCCCCAGCCCCCCCCGGCACCCCCCCGAGCCGCCCACACCTGCTCCAGGTGGTAGAGCACGGCCGACACCTCCTGCACCCTGCGCACCACCTGCTCGGGGCTGTCGGGGTCGTCGTCCCGCCCGGCCTGGCGCACCAGGGCCATCTGCCACCGGGCCGAGCCCGTGTTCTCCACCTGGGGACATTGGGGACATTGGGGACACTGCCAGGGCCATCTGCCACCGGGCCGAGCCCGTGTTCTCCACCTGGGGACATTGGGGACATTGGGGACACTGCCAGGGCCATCTGCCACCGGGCCGAGCCCGTGTTCTCCACCTGGGGACATTGGGGACATTGGGGACACTGCCAGGGCCATCTGCCACCGGGCCGAGCCCGTGTTCTCCACCTGGGGACATTGGGGACATTGGGGACACTGCCAGGGCCATCTGCCACCGGGCCGAGCCCGTGTTCTCCACCTGGGGACATTGGGGACATTGGGGACACTGCCAGGGCCATCTGCCACCGGGCCGAGCCCGTGTTCTCCACCTGGGGACATTGGGGACATTGGGGACACTGGGGACACTGCCAGGGCCATCTGCCACCGGGCCGAGCCCGTGTTCTCCACCTGGGGACATTGGGGACATTGGGGACACTGGGGACACTGCCAGGGCCATCTGCCACCGGGCCGAGCCCGTGTTCTCCACCTGGGGACATTGGGGACATCGGGGATGAGGGGCACAGAGGGCTCCTGGGGACACAGGTGACACAGGTGACGGCTCACCTTGTCCTGCAGGTGCAGGTTGTTGTGCAGGAACTCCCGCACCTCCTCGTCCGTGTCCTTCTGCAGTGGGGGGACACCGGGGACAACCTCAGGGGGGGCCCCAGAGCCACGGGCGGTGTCCCCAAACCCTGGGCTTGTGCTCTGCAGGGTCCCCAGGTGTCCCCAGGTGACCCCAGGCACCCAGCAGCCCCTTGGCCAGCCCCACGTCCCCAAGGCCGGGGGTCTGTCCCTCAAGCCAGGGGACATTTGTGGGTCCCAGGTGCCCCCCCAGGTGCCCCCCCAGGTGTGCCCAGGTGTCCCACCAGGGCGTAGCGGCCCTTGGCCAGCGCGATGAGCTCCTGGTCGGCAGGTGAGCACATGTTGAGGCCGATGGGCAGCATCTTCTTGAGCGTGGCCACGATGAGCGAGGTGTGCACCGAGTACCTGTCCCCGCGGCGCCGCTTCTTGGAGCGCTCCTGCTCCGAGCCACCGCCCTGGGGAGGGGACACCGGGTCAGGGACACGGGGACATGGGGACGGGGACACGGGGACATGGGGACAGGGACAGCTCCTGCTCCGAGCCACCGCCCTGGGGAGGGGACACCGGGTCAGGGACACGGGGACATGGGGACAGGGACACGGGGACATGGGGACGGGGACAGCAGCTGCTCCGAGCCACCGCCCTGGGGAGGGGACACCGGGTCAGGGACACGGGGACGGGAACAGGGACAGGGGGACATGGGGACAGGGACACGGGGTCAGCTCCTGCTCTGAGCCACTGCCCAGGGACAGGTACACGGGGTTAACCAGGACAGGGACAGGGACAGGGACACGGGGTCAGCAGGGACACAGGGTCAGGGACACGGGGTCACCATTAGGGACAGGGACAGGGACACGGGGTCAGCAGCGACCCCACAACGACGGGGACACGAGTGACCCCATCAGGACCCCAGGGCGGGTGCTGGGGGTCCCGGAAGTGCTGGCCCCCCACAGAACCAGGACCCCGCAGGAGTTTTGGGGGGTCCCAACCGCGGGGGACCCCTGCCCCCTCCCGGCCCCTCCCCGCTAACCTGTCCATCTCCAGACTGGGAGCGGCGCCCGCAGCCGAGGGGGAGAGAAGAGACAGCGTTAGGGACACTGGGACACCGTTAGGGACGCCGGGACGTTACTGGGGACATCGTTTGGGACCTCAGGATGGGGATCTGGGGGGGTAACAGGACCGGGGGGGCAGCAGGATGGGGGCTTGGGGGGCTTGAGGTGAATTAGGGGTCCCAGGTGGGAGTTTGGGGTGAATTAGGGGTCCAAAGTGGGATTTTGGGGTGAATTAGGGGTCCAAAGTGGGAGTTTGGGGTGAATTAGGGGTCCAAAGTGGGATTTTGGGGTGAATTAGGGGTCCCAGGTGGGAGTTTGGGGTGAATTAGGGGTCCAAAGTGGGAGTTTGGGGTGAATTAGGGGTCCCAGGTGGGAGTTTGGGGTGAATTAGGGGTCCAAAGTGGGAGTTTGGGGTGAATTAGGGGTCCAAAGTGGGATTTTGGGGTGAATTAGGGGTCCCAGGTGGGTTTGGGGTGGTTTCAGGGGTCCTGGGGGGGTTTGGGGTGGGCTGGGGGCACAGGGGGGCAGTTTTGGGGTGGGCTGGGGGCACAGGGGGGGCAGTTTTGGGGTGCCCCCGGCCCACCTTGGCCATCTTGCTCTTGCTGTCGGCCGTCAGGAAGGACATGTTGTTGATCTCGTTCTGCACCACGAAGTTCTGCTCCTCCCGCTTGAAGTTCTGAGGGGGGACACGGGGAGGGGGTCAGGGACCCCCCAAAGCCCCCCTGGGACCCCCCAAAGCCACCCTGGGACCCCCAAAGCCGCCCTGGGACCCCCAAAGGCCCCTGGGACCCCCAAAGCCCCCCTGGGACCCCCCAAAGCCACCCTGGGACCCCCCAAAGCCGCCCTGGGACCCCCAAAGCCCCCCTGGGACCCCCCAAAGCCACCCTGGGACCCCCCAAAGCCGCCCTGGGACCCCCCAAAGCCACCCTGGGACCCCCCAAAGCCGCCCTGGGACCCCCAAAGGCCCCTGGGACCCCCAAAGCCGCCCTGGGCCCCCCACTCACATGAGACTTGGACCAGTAGATGAAGACCTCGCCCACCATGCGGAACAGCTCCTCGGCGTCCTCGTTGGGCTCCGTCAGCCACTTGGCCCTGAGGGGACACACGGGGACACCGGGGGGTCACGGGGTCACCACCGGGGGCGTGGTCACCGTCCACAGATCGTCGCTGCTGCTCAGCGGGGTCACCCCTGTGTCACCACCCCCGTGGCCGCCAGGAACGAGGCCCCGGGGTCTGCTCTCCGTGGCCACCGTGGTTGTGTCCCCAAGGCCACCGTGGCCGTGTCCCCAAGGCCACCATGGCTGTGTCCCCATCCCCATTTCCCCGTCCCACCCTGGCCATGTCCCCAAGGCCACCATGGCCGTGTCCCCATCCCCGTGTCCCCGTCCCACCCTGGCCATGTCCCCGTGTCCCCATCCCACCCTGGCTGTGTCCCCAAGGCCACCGTGGCCGTGTCCCCATCCCCGTGGCCCCGTCCCACCCTGGCCGTGTCCCCGTCCCACCCTGGCCGTGTCCCCAAGGCCACCGTGGCCGCGTCCCCGCGTCCCCGCGGCCGCCCCCCGCGCTCACCGGCTGTTGTCCACGTAGCGGATGAGCAGCGGGTAGAGCGCGTAGAGGTCCCGGCAGAGCACCGAGAACTCGTCGCGGATGAGCAGCTCGGCGTCCTCGGCCTCGGCCTTGCCCTCCAGGCGCAGCTGCTCCTCCTCGGCCACCACCTTCCCCGCCCGCTTCCGCAGCCGCCCCAGCGTCGGGATGAAGTGAGAGCGCAGCAGCTCCGGCCGCGCCTTGCTGACGATGGGCTGGGCAAACACTGCGGGGGACACGGGGGAACGGTGACAGTGGGGACACCGCAGCACCCCGGGGACACCAAAATACCCCTGGGGACACCGCAGCACCCCTGGGGACACCAAAATACCCCTGGGGACACCAAAACACCCATGGGGACACCGAAACATCCCTGGGGACACCACAGCACCCCTGGGGACACCACAACACCCATGGGGACACCACAACACCCATGGGGACACCGAAACAACCCTGGGGACACCGCAGCACCCCTGGGGACACCACAACACCCCGGGAACACCAAAATACCCCTGGGGACACCGCAGCACCCCTGGGGACACTGAAACACTCCTGGGGACACCACAACACCCATGGGGACACCGAAACATCCCTGGGGACACCACAGCACCCCTGGGGACACCACAACACCCCTGGGGACACCGAAACAACCCTGGGGACACCACAGCACCCCTGGGGACACCGCAGCACCCCGGGGACACTGAAACACCCCTGGGAACACCGAATCACCCCTGGGGACACCGAAACAGCTCTGGGGACACCGCAGCACCCCTGGGGACACCACAACACCCATGGGGACACTGAAACACCCCTGGGGACACCGAAACATCCCTGGGGACACTGAAACACTCCTGGGGACACCGAAACACCCCTGGGGACACCAAAACATCCCTGGGGACACCACAACACCCATGGGTACACCAAAACACTCCTGGGGACACCAAAACACCCCTGGGGACACCGAATCACCCCCGGGGACACCGAAACACCCCTGGGGACATCCTGTAGGACCCACCCAGGGCCAGCAGCCCCCCCGGGACCCCCCGAGCCGCCCTCACCCGCCAGCCTCTTCATCCAGGAGGCCTCGTCGATGCCCAGGTTGTTGACGACGATGCGCAGGATGTGGCCCAGCAGGGCGTTGAGGTGCTGGCCGGTGACGTCGGTGGCCCAGGGGCCCTGGGGGGCGGCGTCGGGGCCGCGCTCCCACCAGCGGGGCAGGTAGTGGCACAGCATGGGCAGCGTCACCTCGATGACGTGCGGCATCTCGGTGTAGCGCGCCCCCGAGTCCGCCAGGCCGCCGATGTCGCCCATGAGGCGCTCCAGGTGCGGCAGGTCCGGGCACAGCTCCTCCACCCGCGACGGCAGACCCAGCACTGGGGGCACGGGGACAGCGGTTGGGGACACGCCAGGGGGAGGTGACACGGGTGACACACGGGTGACACACGGGTGACACAGGTGACACACAGGTGACACACGGGTGACACACGGGTGACACAGGTGACACACGGGTGACACGGGTGAGCCACAGGCGGTGGAGGGGGCTGACACACAGGTGACACGGATGACACAGGTGACACGGGTGAGGCACAGGTGGCGGAGGGGGCTGACACACAGGTGACACACAGGTGACACACAGGTGACACACAGGTGGCACACAGGTGACACACAGGTGACTGACACACAGGTGACTGACACAGGTGACTGACACGCAGGTGACACACAGCTGACACACAGGTGACACACAGGTGACTGACACAGGTGACTGACACGCAGGTGACACACAGCTGACACACAGGTGGCACACAGGTGACTGACACACAGGTGACTGACACGCAGGTGACTGACACGCAGGTGACTGACACACAGGTGACTGACACGCAGGTGACTGACACACAGGTGACTGACACACAGGTGACTGACACACAGGTGACTGACACGCAGGTGACTGACACACAGGTGACTGACACACAGGTGACTGACACGCAGGTGACACCCACGTGCGCGCTCGCGGGCGCTCTTGGTGCTGTACACGGAGCTGGGGTTCAGGTGGTTCAGCCGCGGCTCCAGGAAAGCCACGGGCATGGCGGCGGCCAGGCGGGCCAGGCACTCCCCCAGGGCCGGCCGCTGCCTGTGGGGACACGGGCGACACCGGGGGACGTCAGGGGACGTCGAGGGGTCACCCCCCGCCACGGTCTTGGGGTTTTGGGGGGTCCCCCCCAAGGTGCTTTAGGTCCCCCCTGAGATCTTTGGGGTCTCTCCCAAGGTTTCGAGGTCCCCCCGGGGTTTTTGGGGTCCCTCGGGAGGTTTTTGGGGTCCCCACCTGTCCACGAGGGGCCCGCGGGCGGTGCCCAGGCTGTAGATGCTGCACAGGATGCGGTAACAGGAGACCTGCACGTCGTCCACTGCGGGGACAGCGCCGTCACCGTCACCGCCGCGGCCCCGGGGCGTCCCCGTGTCCCCCCCCCAGCCCCCGGTGTCCCCGCTGTCACTCACGGATGACGTCGTCGCCGAACTGGTGCTGGGCCAGGTGCTCGAAGAGCGCGGTGAGCACGGGCAGCAGCGCCACCGAGGTGTAGGTGACGTTCTGGGCCACGCCCTTGGTGGGGGCGCGCGTCGGGGTCCCCCGGCCCAGCCGCAGCTGCTCCCCCAGCTTCTCCATGTCCTCGGCCGCCGACTCGAAGAACGAGCGCAGCCCGGCCTTGACGATCTCGGGGCCTGACTTCATCACCGTCCTGGGGACACGGGGACATGGGGGACAATGGGGACACGGGGACACTGGGGACGTTGGGGACGTTGGAGACATTGGGGACACTGGGGACGTTGGGGACACGGACACTGACACAGGGACACAGCCCGGCCTTGACGATCTCGGGGCCTGACTTCATCACCGTCCTGGGGACACGGGGACATGGGGGACAATGGGGACACGGGGACACTGGGGACGTTGGGGACGTTGGGGACACGGACACTGACACAGGGACACAGCCCGGCCTTGACGATCTCGGGGCCTGACTTCATCACCGTCCTGGGGACATCGGGGACATGGGGACATTGGGGACACTGGGGACATCGGGGACATTTGGGGACACGAGGACATTTGGGACATGGGGACGTTGGGGACATTTGGGGACAATGGGGACAATGAGGACAGTGGGGTTACTGGGGACATTGGGGACAGACACAGACACGTGTGTCCCCACCTGGCGTCCAGGGAGCGAGCCAGGATGAGCAGACAGTTCACCACGGCCGGGGCGTCCGTCCCTGGAGGGGGGGGACAGTGACACCTGTGTCCCCAGTGCCCCCCAGTCCCCCCCAGTCCCCCCCCAGTGCCCCCCAGTCCCCCCCAGTGCCCCCAGTTACCGAACAGTGACACGCGGTGCCGGACGAGCGCGGCCAGTTTGCAGAAGAGGCTGCAAAGAGGGACACGGGGGGGTCAGGGGGACCCCAAACCCCCACCAGGGAGGTCGGGGGGTCCCGGGGATGGGATTTGGGGCTCGGGGGGTCCCGGGGGTGGGATTTGGGGCTCGGGGGTCCCGGGGCCGGGCTTTGGGGCTCAGGGGGTCCCGGGGGTGGGATTTGGGGCTCGGGGGGTCCCAGGGATGGGATTTGGGGCTCGGGGGGTCCCGGGGTGGGATTTGGGCTCGGGGGGTCCCGGGGATGGGATTTGGGGCTCGGGGGGTCCTGGGGTGGGATTTGGGCTCGGGGGGTCCCGGGGTGGGATTTGGGCTCGGGGGGTCCCGGGGATGGGATTTGGGGCTCGGGGGGTCCCGGGGGTGGGATTTGGGGCTCGGGGGGTCCCGGGGTGGGATTTGGGCTCGGGGGTCCCGGGGCCGGGCTGTGGGGCGGGCACTCCCTCGGGGGTCCCACCTGGTGATCATCTCCTTCTCCTTGTTGGAGGCGTGGCCGCCGCTGCCCAGCACCTGCGCCGGCGTGGACAGGAAGTAGAGGCAGTGGTTGTGGAAGTACTGGTTGATGAGGGGCAGCAGGATCTGGGGGGCACGGGGGGTCAGCGGGGCCACAGGGACCCCAAACACCCCACAGGGACCCCAAAACACCCCACAGGGCACCCAAAACACCCACAGGGACCCCAAAAACCCCACAGGGCACCCAAATACCCACAGGGACCCCAAAAACCCCACAGGGCACTCAAAACACCCACAGGGCACCCCAAATACCCCACAGGGACCCCAAACACCCCACAGGGACCCCAAAACACCCACGGGGACCCCAAACACCCCACAGGGCACCCAAAACACCCACAGGGACCCCAAAAACCCCACAGGGCACCCAAAACACCCACAGGGACCCCAAATACCCCACAGGGACCCCAAAACACCCACGGGGACCCCAAACACCCCACAGGGCACCCAAACACCCCACAGGGCACCCCAAAACACCCACAGGGACCCCAAACACCCACAGGGACCCCAAAAACCCCACAGGGACCCCAAATAACCCCAAAAGACCTCCCAAAACCTGTAAGAGCCCCAAATACCCAGCCCCCCATGTCCTCCCCCATTTCGGGGTCTCCCCCTCCCCATTTGGGGGTCTCCCCATTTGGGGGTCTCCCCATCCCCATTTTGGGTTTCCCCCCCATCCCCATTTGGGGGTCTCCCCCTCCCCATTTCGGGGTCTCCCCATTTGGGGGTCTCCCCCCGACCTTGGCGAAGAACTTGATCTCCTGCTCGTGGGGGGATTTCTCCACCCTCCCGCTGCTGACCACGGCCTCTGGGGGGGGAGGGGGGCAGAGAACGGGCTTCAGGGGGGTCCCAGGGGCTGGGGGCAGGGTTGGGGGGCTGGAGGACTTTTGGGGGTGACCCCCAAGATTTGGGGGTGACCTCAGGGGGATTCGGGGTCTCCTGGGTGAAGTCCAGCCGAGGGCGGGGGCGATTTGGGGGCGCTCCGGGGGGTCAGGGAAAACCCCGGGGGGCTCGGGGGGGCTCGGGGGTGTTCAGGGGGGCTCGGGGGGGCTCGGGGGGCTTTTGGGGGGCTCGGGGGTGTTCATGGGGGCTCGGGGGGGTTCAGGGGGACTCGGGGGGACTCGGGGGGCTTTTGGGGGGCTCGGGGGGGCTCCGGGGCGCCCCCGGGTCCGGGCTCTCACCCAGGTGTGCGATGAACTCCTGGGCGATGTCCATCCAGCGCAGCAGCTGCTGCAGGAAGCCGAAGGCGAAGCGTTTCTCGATGGACGACGTGTCCAGCTCCATGTCCTTGAGCCCCCTGAGACCCCCCCAAAAGTGCGCGGGGGAGGGGGGGGGGACACCCCAAAACTCAGCAGCCCCTCCCCAAATCCCCCAGAGCCCCCTCCCCGCCCATCTCCGGCCTCCCCGTGTGCCCACAAAACCCCCGAGCCGCACAACCCTTGGGGGCACCCCCAGATTTTGGTTTTTGGGGGTCCCCAGGGTGGGTATTTTGGGGTCTCCCCGGGTGGTTTCTGGGGTCCCCAGGGTGGGTATTTTGGGGTCTCCTCGGGTGATATTTGGGGCCCCTCCAGTGGATATTTTGGGGTCTCCTCGGGTGATATTTGGGGCCCCTCCAGTGGATATTTTGGGGTCTCCCGGGGTGGTTTTCGGGGTCCCCCCTCACCGGGTGACGGCGTATCCGTGCAGCTGCAGGAACTTGAGCAGCTCCTGCGCCTTCTCGCGGTCCCGCGCCTTCTCCTTGGCCGTCAGCGTGTCGTAGGGCACCAGCAGAGGGTGGGAGCCCCCCCCTGCACCCCAAAAATCGGCCTTGGAGCCCCCAGGCCACACCCCGGAGCCCCCCGGTGGGGGGTCTTACCCAGGTTGGGGTCTGGGGGTGTCCCAGGGGTGTCCCAGGGGGTCCCAGGGCTCCCCCCAGGTTCCCCAGGGTCTGGGGGTGTCCCAGGGGGGTCCCAGGGGGTCCCACCCCAATTTGGGGAGGGGGTCTCACCCTTGGCCTCCAGCTCCAGCTTCTTCTTGCGGCCCCAGGTGTTGTGGTAGTTCTCGGCCAACTGCTCTGCCATGGCCTAGGGGGGATTTGGGGGGGATTTGGGGGATTTGGGGGGGATTTGGGGTGGTTTGGGGGGGATTTGGGGGGATTTGGGGTGGTTTGGGAGGGATTTGGGGTGGTTTGGGGGGGATTTGGAGGGATTTGGGGTGGTTTGGGGGGGATTTGGAGGGATTTGGGGTGGTTTGGGGGGGATTTGGGGTGGTTTGGGGGGGATTTGGGGGGATTTGGGGTGGTTTGGGAGGGATTTGGGGTGGTTTGGGGGGGATTTGGAGGGATTTGGGGTGGTTTGGGGGGGATTTGGGGTGGTTTGGGGGGGATTTGGAGGGATTTGGGGTGGTTTGGGGGGGATTTGGGGTGGTTTGGGGGGGATTTGGGGGGGATTTGGGGGGATTTGGGGTGGTTTGGGGGGGATTTGGGGGGATTTGGGGGGATTTGGGGAGATTTGGGGTGGTTTGGGGGGATTTGGGGTGGTTTGGGGGGGATTTGGGGTGGTTTGGGAGGGATTTGGGGGGGATTTGGGGGGATTTGGGGTGGTTTGGGGGGGATTTGGGGGGGATTTGGGGGGGATGTGGGGTGGTTTGGGAGGGATTTGGGGTGGTTTGGGGGGATTTGGGGTGGTTTGTGGCGATTTTGGGGGCATTTGGGGGTCTTGGGGACCCCAGGGAACGCGGGGGGGACACCGGGGGGGGGACATCCTCACCTGCAGCTCCCGGGACAGGGTGACCCCGCTCAGGTCCACGGGCTGGGGGCTGTACCCGTGGGAGGGGTCATAGGTGGCCTGGGGAGGGGACATGGGGGGGGGAGGGTCAGGGGGACTCCAGAATTTCGGGGTCTCCCTTCCCCACCCCACTGGCCCTCCCCACCTTCCCCAGGTGTTTTCGGGGTACCCCACAGCCCGACCACCGCCCAGGTGACTCTGGGGTGCCCCACGCCCCCCTCCCCAGGTGTTTTTGGGGGGTTTTTGGGGCTCCCACCTGGGCGTTCTGGGAGATCTTGCGCGTTTTCTTCTTCTCGGCGCGCTCGTCCTCCCCCTCCCGCGCCTTCTCCACCGTCCACTCCCAGGCCAGCATGGCCTTGAGGGACTCCTTGATGGGCCACCGGTAAATCTCCTTGTCCTGGGGGGGCCCCAAAATCCGGGGGGGGTCAGGGGGAGCTCCCCAAAATCCGGGGGCACCCCAAAAATCGGGGGGGTGGGGGGGAGGAGGAGGGAACGGGCTGGGGGCTCCCAGCGTGGCCTTGAGGGGCTCCTTGGTGGCCACCGGGAGGGGTCTGGGGGTGTCCCCAGGGTTTGGGGGTGTCCCCAGGGTTTGGGGTGTCCCCAGGGTTTGGGGGTCCCCAGGGTTTTGGGGTCTCCCCAGGTTTTGGGGGTCCCCAGGGTTTTGGGGGTCTCCCCAGGGTTTTGGGGGGGGTCTCCCCAGGGTTTTGGGGGCCCCCAGGGTTTGGGGTGACCCCGGTACCTTCTCAGAAAAGGTTTTGTAGGGTCTCAGCATCGGGTGGGTTTTGGCCTCTTCATCCACGGTCTCCCCAAAAGTCCAGTTGTTCTGGATCTGGGGCGGGGGGGGGACACAGGTCAGGGGGGGCTCTTGGGGGGACACGGGAGATTTGGGGGGGACACCCAGGGCTGGGGGTCCCAGATGCTGCACAGAGGGGGAACAGCTCAGGGTTGTGGGGATTTTGGGGGGCCCAGAGGGGCCGGGGGGTCCCGGGGGTGTCCCACAGGTCTGGGGGGTCCCGGGGGGTCCCAGGAGGGTCCCACAGGTCTGGGGGGGTCCCGGGGGGTCCCGGGGGGTCCCGGGGGGTCCCACAGGTCTGGGGGGGTCCCGGGGGGTCCCGGGGGGTCCCCACCTTGTCGAAGGCCCACTTCTCGTGCGTGTACTCGGCGTATTTGTTGATGAAACCGTCGAGCTTCTCGGGGATGATGACACTGGGGGGGACACGGGGGGGACACGAGGATGAGGACAGGTGAACCCCTCGGGGCTCTGAGTGGGGCTGGGGGTCTCCATGAGGATGAGGGTGGATGGAGTTGGGGGGTCTCCACAAGGACAGGTGGGGCCGGGGGGCTCTGGATGAGCACAGGTGGGGCCGGGGGGCTCCACAGGGGGCAGGTGGGGCCAGGGGGCTCCACAGGGGACAGGTGGGGCCGGGGGGCTCCACAGGGGGCAGGTGGGGCCGGGGGGCTCCACAGGGGACAGGTGGGGCCGGGGAGCTCCACAGGGGACAGGTGGGGCCGGGGGGCTCCACAGGGGGCAGGTGGGGCCGGGGGGTCTCCACAGGGGACAGGTGGGGCCAGGGGGCTCTGGATGAGCACAGGTGGGGCTGGGGGGCTCCACAGGGGACAGGTGGGGCCGGGGGGTCTCCACAGGGGACAGGTGGGGCCGGGGGGTCTCCACAGGGGACAGGTGGGGCCGGGGGGCTCCACAGGGGACAGGTGGGGCCGGGGGGCTCTGGATGAGCACAGGTGGGGCCGGGGGGCTCCACAGGGGGCAGGTGGGGCCGGGGGGCTCCCGCGGGCCCAGGGAAGGCTCTGGGGGGCCCTACTTGAGGGTCTCGACGGGTTTGGGGTCGAAGTTTCCCTCGGCGTCCACCGAGGCCTTTTTCTCGGTGCGGGACGAGTAGCTGGCGTCCACGTAGTCGGGCGGGAGCGCGCCGGCGATGGCGCAGAGACACGGCATGGCCAGCTTGTACAGCTCGGCCTCGAACTTCTGCGGGGACGGCGACAGGGACGGCGGCGTCACCGGAGCTGCGTCACCGCGGTCACCCCCATCACCTCCATCCCCGCGTTCCCCCTGCCGCCACGCCCCCGTCGCTGCCGGGCCCAGGTGCGTCCCTGAGGTGCCCCCAGGTGTGTCACCGCCCCGTCGGCCCACCTTGTGCGCCAGGGACTCGAAGATGCCCCAGAAGAGTTTCCTGGTGAGGTGCAGCTCCTCCTCGGAGCTGACGCCCATGTTGGGCCACCCGCTGGGCAGGCAGTAGTACCTCCAGCAGCGCTCGTAGTGGTTGGTCAGCAGCTGGGGGGACACGGGGGGGTCACTCTGGGGGGCTCAGGGGGAGCCATGGGGACCCCCCGCCCCGGGGCTCACCTTGAGGGGCATCTTGGCAAACTCGTTGAGGATGGGGACGTCGAAGACGAGGCGGCGCAGGAGGTGCTGCAGCATCGAGGGGCGGATGTACCTGGGGAGGGAGCGAGGGGGGGGAAATGGGGGCTCAGGGGGGGCTGGGGTTCACCTGCGGGGCACCGTGAGAACCTCGATGGCGTCACGCCGGGCCTCGGGGAGGGGACACGGCGGCCGTGGGATTGGCTCAACCATGGCGGTGGAGTTGGCCATGGTGGTTGGGTTGGCCATGGCGGTTGGGTTGGCCATGAGGGTTGGGTTGGCCATGGCGGTTGGGTTGGAGTGGCCATGGTGGTTGGATTGACCATGGCAGTTGGGTTGGCCACGGCAGTTGGGTTGGCCATGGTGGTTGGGTTGGCCATGGCGGTTGGGTTGGATTGACCATGGCAGTTGGGTTGGCCATGGCGGTTGGGTTGGCCATGGCGGTTGGGTTGGATTGACCATGGCAGTTGGGTTGGCCATGGCGGTTGGGTTGGCCATGGCGGTTGGGTTGACCATGGCAGTTGGATTGACCACGGCAGTTGGGTTGGCCATGGCGGTTGGGTTGGGTTGGCCATGGCGGTTGGGTTGGCCATGGCGGTTGGGTTGGTAGACTCCTGGAGGGCGTGGGCCCATCTTGGGTCCCGACTTGGGCTCCCACCTGCAGAGGGCCATGAGGCACTCCTCGATGGCGTCGCGCTGGGCCTTGGTGAGGGCGCGGCCGCGCGACAGGCGGTAGATGGTGTGCAGCATGGAGTCCACCATGATGGCGCGGTGCTCGGTGCCGGCGAACAGCGGCGCGCACTTGGTGATGAGCGGCATCACCGCCAGGCACAGGTACCGGTTCAGCGCCAGCGCCATCTCCGTGGTGCTGAACGTGGCCTGGGGGACAAACGGGGCGTCACCGGGGGCGGGAGGGACGCACCGCGGGGACCCTGAGGGCAAAGCCAGCCCACGCGGTGAGTCTGGAGGTCCATCCCATAGCGGGGATTTGGGGGCTCCCCGGGGCGCCAAACGGGGAATGGTGGGGTGACCCCAAATCCAGCCCAGAGGGGAGATCCGGGGCACGCCCGGGGAATATTTGGGGCGACCCCAGAGTGACCCCACAGGGAATCTTTGGGGTCCCCAGACCCATCCCACGAGAGGGAACAGTGGTGACCCTGCTGCCGGCTGAAGGGACCCCGTAGGGAGTTTTGGGGAGGCCCGGGGGGGTTTCGGGGTGCCCCTGACCGTGTCCAGCGAGGCGGCCGCGCGCATGTCGGGCAGGAACCCCACTTCCAGCACGTGCAGCAGGAACTCCTGGCTCTGCACCCCGTAAACTCGGTCCAGGAACAGCACCATGGGCGCCTTGTGCTCGGGGACGAAGCTGGCGGCCATGCGGGGCTCCACCACGTTCCCATCTGCGGGATCCCAAAAAAAAAAAACCCTCCGTGACACCCCTGTGACGGCTGGGAGACCCCCCCCCCCCCAAATCCTGGCGTCCCCATGGGGGGCTCCACCACGCTGCTGTCACCCCAAAAATCTGGGATTGTCCCCCCAGCTACAGCCGGGCACCCCCATTTCCACCAGCCCCGGCGTCCTCCAGTGTGACTGGCCTTCTCCCTGTCCCCCCTCCCCAAAAATCTGTGCCCCCCCCAGTCTATCTAGACCCCAAAAGCCTCTCTGTGTGTGTGAGTGCCCCCTCCCACAGTTGCTCCCCCAGTTTTGGGTACCCTCAAATTTTGTGTGTCCCCCCCAGCTTCGAGTCCCGCCACACCCTGTCACCAGGATCTGCAGGGGGAGGCTGATGATCCCCGCCAGGTCCCACATTTTGGGGTGTCCCCACACTTTGGGGTGTCCCCACACTTTGGGGTGTCCCCAGTGACCCCCCCCCAGGCTTGGGGACCCCTCCCCACCTTTCCCCAGCGCCGGGATCTGCAGGGGCAGGCTGATGATCCCCACCAGGTCCTCGAGCGGGACGAGCGAGCGCAGGATTGCCCGGATCCGCAGGGCCTCGCCCTTCCCCGCCTGGATCAGCTGTGGGGGGGGGGGGGGGTCACACGGGGGGGTCACACCGCCAGTCCTGACCCCCCCAGGGCCCCCCGAGCCCCCCCTCGAGCCCCCCAGGGCCGTACGTGCATCTCGGGGGCGCAGCGGCCCAGCAGGTCGATGAGGGCGGCGTAGAAGGACATGATGGCGTGGCCCAGGTGCACGCGGTTCTCCTCGGGGGGCTCCTCGGGCCCGAACCTGGGGGGACGCCAGGGGGGGTCACCCTGTGGTCCCCCACACCGTGCTGGTACCGTCATCCTCACCCCACCCCAGCTTCATCCCCCGTCCATTCACAGCTGGATCCCCGTGCCGTGCCGTCTTCATCCTCACCTCATCGCGCATCATCCTCGTGTCATCGCTGCTCTCATCCTCACCCCACCCCAATCCCATCCCAACCCCAATCCCAGTCCCATCCCAGTCCCATCCCACCCCAATCCCAGTCCTGGTGCTCACGGCCTCCTCTCCCTGCGGCCGCTGGGCCCGTCCCTGGCCGGGTCCTGGGCGATGCTCAGCGCGTCCTGGATGGCGGCCAGCAGCCCGCTGCCCCCCTCGCCGCGCAGCGCCGGCCCGAAGCACTCGGGCCGCCGGATCAGCAGCCGCACCACCACGTTGGCGTTCTCCTCCACGCTCTCCCCTGAGGGAACGGCACCCCGAAAGTCACGAGAAAGGTCCCCCAAAAACATGGACCCACGGGAGGGGACCTGGGGACACCTGGGGACACCGGGGGGGCACCTGGGAACACCTGGGGACACCTGGGGACACCTTGGGGATACCTGGGGACACCTGGGGGGCACCTGAGGACACCTGGGGACACCTGGGGACACCTGGGGGGCACCTGGGGACACCTGGGGACACCTGGGGGTGTCTCACCGTTGACAAAGACGGCGAAGCGCAGGAAGTCGAGGTATTTCTCCCCCCCACAGGGGTTCCAGCCGATGTCGGGGTAGCCCTTGGCCAGCAGCATGGGACAGCTCTGCAGGCCACAGCTGGCCAGGTACGTCACCACCTGCCAGGGGGACATCAGGGGACATCAGGGGACATCGGGGGACACCGGGGGACACGGGAGGGGACACGGGGCTGTCCCCACCTTCTCCAGGTCCTGCTCCTTGAGGGCCAGCGCCAGCTCGTTGTTGTCGATGACGGAGGCGGCCGCCACGTCCAGGGGGGTGGAGCCCTGCATGCCTTGGGGACACAGGGGGACACCGGAGAGGTCAGGGGGACACCGGGGGACAACAGAGGGACACACCCCCCTAGGGTGTCACAGACTGCCGGGGACACAGGTGACAAGGAGGGGTGGCAGGGAGGGCACAGGGGTGGCACCGGGGACACGGCGGGGTCCTGGGGGTCCCCGGGGGGTCTCACCCAGGCCGATGCCGCTGTTCTCCAGCAGGTAGCCCAGGTGGTCGAACATGGAGCGCTGGTTCTGGCGGCTGATGCGGCAGAAGTAGCAGAGGAAGCGGCAGCAGTTGGTCACCATCTTGGGGAACCGGATCTCCTGGGGGGCACCGGGGGGTCAGAGGGGGGGCCCCGGGGGGGGAAGGGGGTTCCTGGGGGGCACCCAGGGGTGGGGGGCTCACCTTGGACTCGCCGCCGCCCAGCACGCTGACCATCACCTGCATCACGGTCTCGTGCATGCCCAGAGCCCGCATCAGGTTGGGGTGCTGGTAGAACACCTTGTTGTTCATGATGTTCCTGCGGGGCACAGGGGGTCACCTGGGGGGGCTCAGGGGAGGATTGGGGGCGCTGGGAGGGGCTTTGGGGTGCTCAGAGTGGGATTTGGGGTGCCCAGGTGGGATATGGGGTGCCCAGGTGGGATATGGGGTGCCCCGGGGGAGAATTGGGGTGTACACGGGGACACAGGAGGGACACAGGGGGACACAGGGGGGACACTGGTGGACAAAAGGAGGACACGAGGAGACCAGAGGGGACACAGGGACACAGGAGGACAGAAGAAGGACACAGGGGCACACAGGGGGACACAGAGGACACAGGGAGGACACAGGTGGACAAAAGAAGAAGGATACGAGGAGACCAGAGGGGACACAGGGAGGATACAGGAGGACAGAAGGACACAGGGTGACACAGGGGGACACAGGGGGGACACAGGATGACACAGGGGGACACAGAGGACAAAAGGAGGACACAGGATGACACAGGGGGACCCAGAAGGACACAAGGAGGACACAGGGAGGACAGAAGAAGGACACAGGGGGACCCAGAAGGACGCAAGGAGGACACAGGGCGACGCAGGCTCCCCGTGCCCCCTCCGCACGCACCCGATGCTCTGTATCATGAGGTTCTCCTCCTCGGGGCCCATCTGCACGATGAGCAGCGAGCGGATCTGGCCCAGGCACTCGAGCAGGGCCGTGGTGTCGGGCACGGAGGTGGCGCTGATGGCGTAGGCCTTGGGCAGCGCCCGGCCCAGCTCGCCCAGCGCGTCGTACTGCCCGTGCAGCAGGCTGAACATGGCCCGCACCAGGGCCGGGCTCTGGATGAACGACTCCTGCGCCCAGTGCACCATGGTCTGCGAGATCAGCTCCTGCAGGGTGCCTGGGGACATCGGGGACATTGGGGACACTGGGGACACTGGGGACACAGTGACTCCTGCGCCCAGTGCACCATGGTCTGCGAGATCAGCTCCTGCAGGGTGCCTGGGGACAGGGACAGGGACACTGGGGACACTGGGGACACAGTGACTCCTGCGCCCAGTGCACCATGGTCTGCGAGATCAGCTCCTGCAGGGTGCCTGGGGACATCGGGGACATTGGGGACACTGGGGACACCGGGGACACAGCGACTCCTGCGCCCAGTGCACCATGGTCTGCGAGATCAGCTCCTGCAGGGTGCCTGGGGACATCGGGGACATTGGGGACACTGGGGACACAGTGACTCCTGCGCCCAGTGCACCATGGTCTGCGAGATCAGCTCCTGCAGGGTGCCTGGGGACATCGGGGACATTGGGGACACTGGGGACACAGTGACTCCTGCGCCCAGTGCACCATGGTCTGCTCCTGAAGCGCTGCCACCTTGGGGACATCTTGGCCAGCACCTTGGGGACAATTTGGCCAGTGTCCCAGGGCCGGTTTGGCCCGAGCCTTGGTCACCACCTTGAGGACACCTCGGCCAACTTCTTGGGGACACCTCGTGTGTCACCTCGAGGACATCCCAGGCCAGAGCTGAGCGCTGTCCCCAGTGTCCCCTGTCCCCACCCCCCTGTCCCCTCCTTACTGGGCACCGGGGGCTCCTCGGGGGGCGTCTCCTCCTCCTTGGGGGGGCCCCGGACCCCCACCACCTTCTGCACCAGCCCCATCAGCCGCTGCCGCAGCGACGTCTCCTCCTCCTCCTCCTCTTCCTCCTCCGTCAGCTCGATGCCTGCAGGGGGGGACACGGGGGGGCTCACAGGGGTGTCCCCGTGCTCCCAGAACGGGGCTCCCAAATTCCCTGGGGTGATCCCACTTCCCCTGGGGGTGTCCCCAAGCCCGGGGCGGGGGGTGTCCCCGTCCCCCCCTCACCGCAGTGGGCCAGCAGGTCGTTGTGGAAGTCCAGCAGCTCGTCGCGGATGTCCCCAGGCACGGGACACTCCTCATCCTCAGCCCCTCCCTTGTACTGCATCAGCATGTTGATCTGGGCGACACGTTGGGACACGTTGGGACACGAGGTCAGCGGGGCCGTCCCTCAGCCACCACCCCCCGTCCACCCCTCACGCGTGTCCCCGCAGTGTCCCCGCAGTGTCCCCGCTCTGTCCCCACCTGCTCCTGCGGGGGCGAGCGGAACTCGCGGGTGCGCCGGGCGGTCTCGGCGGCCGACATGGTGAGCGCCCGCATCAGGCGCCCGTAGCGCCGCCGCTGGTCCCGCTGCAGCCGCAGCACGTGGCGCTCCGAGAACGCCACGATGGCCTCCACGCGGTGCTGCAGCTCCCGCTCGCACAGGTGCTGCAGCAGGTGACACATCTGCGGGGACACCAGGGGTGTGGGGAGGGCATTTGGGAGATACATGGGGGACAGCGGGGACTGGGGGACCCCAGGAGACCCTGGAGATGGTGACGGGGAGCCCGGGGAGGGGACGCGGAGAGGGGACACGAACCCCCGTCCCTGTGTCCCCTCCCTCACCTGCAGCTTGACCGACTCCGGCAGCTTCATCTGCAGCAGCCCCTCCTCCAGCTCTTCCTCCTGCTCCTCCTCCTCCTGCCCCTCCCCGGCCTCAATGGCCTTCGTCCTCCTGGCCTCCTCCTCATCCTCCTCCTCCTCCTGAAGCTCTCCAGCCTCGATGGCCTTCCTCCTCCGCACTTCCTCTTCCTCTTCCTCCTCCTCTCCAGCCTCGATCGCCTTTTTCCTCCTCGCCTCCTCCTCCTCCTCCTCGCCAGCCTCGATGGCCTTCCTCCCCTCCTCCTCCTCCTCCTGGTCCTGGTCCTCCCTGTCCCCGTCCTGGTCGCGGCGCGGCCCGAAGACGCGCGGCTCGATCATTCGCAGCACGCGGCGCACGTCGCCGTCCCCCAGCGCTCCCACGGCCAGCAGCGCCGACACCAGCTTGAGCACGGGCACCAGCTGGAACTCCACGCTGCCGCCCACGGGGTCCCGGGCGTGGGGCCCGCCTCCGGCCACGGCCTCGGCCAACATCCTCATGGCCTTGGCCCCCAGCTCGTCCAGCGGGATGGCGGGGCTGAGCGGCGCCCGGCCCGACGGGATGCGGACGAAGCACGGCTCCGAGAAGTGCGGCTGGGGCCTGAGGCAGGCGCTGGGCCCCACGCCCGGGGGTCCGGGGCAGCGGGCGCCGTGGGGGAAGAGCGCGATGGAGCGCGTGGCCTCGGTGATGGGCACGATGAACTCGGCGCTCATGGAGGAGCGGGCGCGCTGCGCCGCGTCCAGGTGCATGGCCAGCAGCAGGTCGTAGTAGGCGGCGCGCAGCGGGCCCGGCAGCTCGGGGCTCTCGATGGCGAAGAGCAGCTGGGCCTGGTCCACGTGGCTGCACAACGCGTGCGCCACGCGGTTGTTGCCCAGGGCGCAGACGGCGCAGTACAGCCGCAGCGTGTGGCACTGGAACTGCAGCAGCTCCTCGCGCTCCCACAGCTCCAGGATGTCGATGCACCTGCGGGAAGGCGGGGCTAAGGGTGGGCAGGTGTGGGGTGGGAGCCCCCGGGGAGGGGGGGGAACGGCGGTCGGGGTGGGGGGACCCCAATGTCCCCCTGGGACGAGACCCCAAACCTTCTGGGGATGAGACTTTAGGGGTGAGCGTCCTGGGGATGGGACCCCTGGGATGGGGGGCCCAAAATCTCCTGGGGCTGGGACAGGAAATCCACGAGGCTGGGGGTGCCCTGGCTGTCCCCTGGCTGTCCCAGGCTGTCCCTGGCTGTCCCCTGGCTGTCCCCTGGCTGTCCCTGGCTGTCCCCTGGCTGTCCCAGGCTGTCCCTGGCTGTCCCTGGCTGTCCCCTGGCTGTCCCCTGGCTGTCCCCTGGCTGTCCCTGGCTGTCCCCTGGCTGTCCCTGGCTGTCCCCTGGCTGTCCCAGGCTGTCCCTGGCTGTCCCTGGCTGTCCCCTGGCTGTCCCCTGGCTGTCCCCTGGCTGTCCCTGGCTGTCCCCTGGCTGTCCCTGGCTGTCCCCTGGCTGTCCCCTGGCTGTCCCTGGCTGTCCCTGGCTGTCCCCTGGCTGTCCCCTGGCTGTCCCCTGGCTGTCCCTGGCTGTCCCCTGGCTGTCCCCTGGCTGTCCCTGGCTGTCCCCTGGCTGTCCCCTGGCTGTCCCCTGGCTGTCCCTGGCTGTCCCTGGCTGTCCCCTGGCTGTCCCTGGCTGTCCCCTGGCTGTCCCAGGCTGTCCCCTGGCTGTCCCCTGGCTGTCCCCTGGCTGTCCCTGGCTGTCCCCTGGCTGTCCCCTGGCTGTCCCTGGCTGTCCCCTGGCTGTCCCCTGGCTGTCCCCTGGCTGTCCCTGGCTGTCCCCTGGCTGTCCCCTGGCTGTCCCCTGGCTGTCCCTGGCTGTCCCTGGCTGTCCCCTGGCTGTCCCTGGCTGTCCCCTGGCTGTCCCAGGCTGTCCCCTGGCTGTCCCCTGGCTGTCCCTGGCTGTCCCCGGCTGTCCCCTGGCTGTCCCCACCTGTCCTCCTCGGGGATGTGCAGCGCCATCATCTGCAGGGGCTCGGAGCACTCCACGGCCCAGCCCTGCCGCTCGCCCAGGCGCGCGCTCTCCACGCCCA
Organism: Chamaea fasciata; assembly: GCF_029207755.1. Taxonomy (NCBI): domain Eukaryota; kingdom Metazoa; phylum Chordata; class Aves; order Passeriformes; family Sylviidae; genus Chamaea; species Chamaea fasciata. The sequence goes on from NW_027094489.1 coordinate 35,865, forward strand.
GGTACTGCGTGGGCATCCGGCTCCAGGTGACAGGTGTCAGGTGCTGGATCACCAGCCGGGGCGGGCACTGCGGGGCCGGATTCTGCCGCTCGCTGCTGAACATGGCCGCCGAGATGGGCATGATGTTCTGAGAGGAGGGGGGGGAGAAATGGGGGAGTCAGGGGGTCCCCCGGAGACCCCCGGCCCCGCCAGGGCTGCGGGTTCCTGGGGGTTCACCCTGGGGACCCCACAGAGCAGCCCCGAGCCCACCTTGGTCCACCCTGCAGCTCCTCACCTGTGCTCCCAGTGTCCCCAGCTCAACTCCCAATTTGGGTGGGGGTCCCAGCCCCTCCCCCGCATCCCCCCAATTTGGGTGGGGGTCCCAGGCCTCACCTTGAGCTTGCCCAGCTCGAACTGCAGCACGTTTTGGGTGGTGGGCTGCACAAACACCGCCGGGAACAGTTTGGTGTTGGGCTCCACCTGCGGGGCACAGCGCTCCAGTGAGACCCCCCCCCCCAGGGCGGGGCTGGGACTCCCCCCCCTCCAACCTCACCTGGAGGGTCAGGGGAGGGTGCAGCCCACCTGGAAGAAGGTGTTGATCTCCTTGCCGTTGGCAGTGAAGGTCATGAGCCCCGTGGCCAGGTCCACCAGGCAGCCGATGACCAGGTCGGTGTGGGACACGCGGGCCTGCTGCGTGGGGGCCGCAAACTCCCCTCCCCACACCATGTAGCAGTTGCTGCGCTTGATGCTGGGGGGAAAAAGGGGCGTGAGACCCGCAAAAAACCCCCCAAAGGACCCCCAGACCATGGGGAAGTTGCTGCGCTTGATGCTGGGGGGAAAAAGGGGTGTGAGACTCCCAAAAAACCCCCCAAAGGACCCCCAGACCATGGGGAAGTTGCTGCGTTTGATGCTGGGGGGAAAAAGGGGTGTGAGACTCCCAAAAAACCCCCCAAAGGACCCCCAGACCATGGGCCCCTCCTGTATTCAGCCCCACACCGTGGGGCAGGTGTTGTGCTGGATGCTGGGGGTCCCCTTTGGGGTCCCACTCTGGGGATCTCATTTAGGGGTCGGATTTCGGGGTCCTGTTTTGGGGTCCCCTTTAGGATCCCATTCAGGGTCCCGTTTTGGGGTCCCATCTGGGGTCCCGTTTTGGGGTCCCTGTTTTGGGGTCCCATTTCGGGGTCCCCTTTGGGGTCCCATTTTGGGTCCCCTTTGGGGTCCCGTTTTGGGGTCCCGTTTCGGGGTCCCGTTTTGGGGCCCCTTCGGGTACCTGTCGTGCACGTTGCCGCGGTCGTCGCCCATGGTGACGGTGACGCTGCGCACCCGGCCCAGCTCGAACTCGGGGTCGTGCTGGTGGAAGTGTGGGGTGACCCAGCCCACCCAGGCGCTGCCCGGCTCCTGCCCCGCAAACAGCCGCACCGAGTAGTAGTACTGGGGACAAAGGGACACGGGGACACCTCAGGGGACACGGCAGGGACATGGGGACACAGCAGGGGACGCGGCAGGGGACATGGGGACGCAGCAGGGGACACCTCAGGGACATGGGGACATGTCAGGGGACACGGCAGGGACATGGGGACACGGCAGGGGACACGGCAGGGACACGGGGGACACGGCAGGGGACACGGCAGGGGACACGGCAGGGACACAGGGACACCTCAGGGACATGGGGACATGTCAGGGGACACGGCAGGGACATGGGGACACGGCAGGGGACAGGGCAGGGACACGGTGACACGGCAGGGGACACGGCAGGGACAGGGGGACAGGGCAGGGGACACCTCAGGGACATGGGGACACAGCAGGGGACACGTCACGGACACGGTGACATGGCAGGGGACATGTCAGGGGACATGGGGACACGTCAGGGGACACCTCAGGGACACGGGGACAGGGCAGGGGACAGGGCAGGGACATGGGGACAGGGACATGGGGACACAGGAACAGGAATATGCGGGACAGGGACAGGGACAGACATGGGAAGGGGATTTTGGGTTTTGGGGGGTCTCGGGGGTCCCGTACCGTGGTGGTGTTCATGATGACCCCGGGGTTTGGGGGGATTTGGGGTCTCAGGGGGTCTCGGGGGTCCCGTACCGTGGTGGTGTTCATGATGACCTCGGGGTCATCCCGCTCGTCGGGCACCACGTCCTCCTCCAGCCGGGGCACGGGGGGGGGGCGCGGGGGGGGGGCGTGAACGGCGTCTTCCGGCCCTTGAACAGGAACCTGGGGGGCACTCGGGGGGGTCACCCCGGTTTGGGGGACCCCAGGGACCCTCAACACCCAGGGAACCTCCAAGAGCCCTGAGCTGCCAGCCTGGGGACGCTCAGGGGTCCTTGGGGACCCCCCGGGATGGGTGTCACCCCCTTTTGGGTCCCCCAGGGATGGCTGTCACCCCCTTTTGGGGACTCCCCGGGATTGGGGACCCCCCAGGGATGGGTGTCACCCCCTTTTGGGTCCCCCAGGGATGGCTGTCACCCCCTTTAGCGGACCCTCAGCGATCGGGGACCCCTCCTGTACCCTCAGCGCGCCCCCCGTCCCACTCACCCCCTCCTCGTCTTGCCCTTCTCGGTGGTCGCGTCCTTCTCGTTCTCCCCGCGGGGCTGCTCCCGGGCCGGGGCCGCTCCGGGCGCCGTCCCCGCCGTCCCCTTCTCCGTGCCCTCGTCCCCCTCGGCGCTGCGGGGCCCCGCCGAGCGCCGCAGCCGCTCGAACTCGGACTCGCTGAGATCCTCGGGGGGCTCCGGGGGGGGAGCCTGGGGCAGCGGCGTGGCTCCGGGGGTGCAGCGGAAGGTGGGGTGGAACTGCACCGGGAGGCTGAGGCGCAGGAACAGCAGCTCGGGGGGCGCCGCGGGCGTGCCGGAGCTGCGGTGGGACAGGCGCAGGCACGGCGGCGCGTCCACGGTGCCGTCCAGGCGGGCCACCTGCCGCGGGGACAGCGGGGCTGGCACCGCGAGCGCCGCCCGGGGCAGCCGCAGGGGCCCGCAGCATCCCGGGGCTGGGGTCAGCCTGCTCGGGGGCTTTGGGGACACGCTGGGGACGGGCGTCACCCTGTTCCGGGGACCCTCGGGGACAGGGGACCTCTTGGGGACGGGCGTCACCCTGTTCCGGGGACCCTCGGGGACAGGGGACCTCTTGGGGACAGGTGTCACCCTGTTCCGGGGACCCTCGGGGCCAGGGGACCTCTTGGGGACGGGTGTCACCCTGTTCCGGGGACGCTCGGGGCCAGGGGACCTCTTGGGGACGGGTGTCACCCTGTTCCGGGGACCCTCGGGGCCAGGGGACCTCTTGGGGACGGGTGTCACCCTGTTCCGGGGACGCTCGGGGCCAGGGGACCTCTTGGGGACAGGTGTCACCGTGCTCTGGGGACCCTCGGGGCCAGGGGACCTCTTGGGGACGGGTGTCACCCTGTTCCGGGGACCCTCGGGGCCAGGGGACCTCTTGGGGACAGGTGTCACCCTGCTCTGGGGACCCTCGGGGCCAGGGGACCTCTTGGGGACGGGTGTCACCCTGCTTTGGGGACCCCAAATCCCCCGTCCCAGCCCCTCACCTCCAGCTGCGGGTGCTCGGGGGGCACGGGGATGAACTGGGGCAGGCTGTGGCTGAACCACAGGGCGATGGGGGACCCCAAATCCCCCCAAATCCCCCGTCCCAGCCCCTCACCTCCAGCTGCGGGTGCTCGGGGGGCACGGGGATGAACTGGGGCAGGCTGTGGCTGAACCACAGGGCGATGGGGGACCCCAAATCCCCCCAAATCCCCCGTCCCAGCCCCTCACCTCCAGCTGCGGGTGCTCGGGGGGCACGGGGATGAACTGGGGCAGGCTGTGGCTGAACCACAGGGCGATGGGGGACCCCAAATCCCCCCAAATCCCCCGTCCCAGCCCCTCACCTCCAGCTGCGGGTGCTCGGGGGGCACGGGGATGAACTGGGGCAGGCTGTGGCTGAACCACAGGGCGATGGGGGACCCCAAATCCCCCCAAATCCCCCGTCCCAGCCCCTCACCTCCAGCTGCGGGTGCTCGGGGGGCACGGGGATGAACTGGGGCAGGCTGTGGCTGAACCACAGGGCGATGGGGGACCCCAAATCCCCCCAAATCCCCCGTCCCAGCCCCTCACCTCCAGCTGCGGGTGCTCGGGGGGCACGGGGATGAACTGGGGCAGGCTGTGGCTGAACCACAGGGCGATGGGCCGTTTCATGTTGATGGCGAAGGGCTCGTAGCCCTCCTGCAGGCCGCAGATGCCGAAGTAGCGCAGGGTGCCCACGTCCTGGCCCAGGTTCAGGTGCCCCTCCTGCCCCAGACCCAGGCTGCACACGGGGACAAAGCCTGGGGGGCACGCGGGGGGGGGTCAGTACTGGGACCCCCAGCCAGCCCCGAGCCCCCAGCCCCACCCACGCCCACCCCAGGGAGCACAGGGCGGAGCCCCCAGCCCCACCTTCCATCCCCCCTCACCTGCCCCAGCCCCAGGTGGGACCGGGGGGGCTCTCCCCGCCCCGGGGCCCCCCCTCACCGTCGCCCACGTCGAAGTCCCTGAAGGCCACCTCGGAGCCGCCGTCCCCGATGAGCACCTCCCCGTTGAGGGTGAAGCTCATGTGGCACTCGCCCAGGTCGATGAGGCAGCCCACCACGTCCCCGGCCTGCCAGGCCCGCCCGAAGGACTCGCCCCCCACGTGCCACCGCTGCGCCTGGGGACGTGGGGACACAGAAGGTGGCACTTGGGACTTGGGGATGCAGGGCGACTCGGGGCGATGGGGACGTTGGGGGTCGCGCGTCCCTGAGGACTCGGGGGGTCCCTGGGTGCCCCTGTGTGTCCCTTTGTGCCCCAGAGTGTCCCAAGCAGGTTCTGTGTGTCCCTGAGTGTCCCCAGGTGTCCCCAGGTGTCCCTGTGTGTCCCCATGTGGCCCCACATGTCCCCACATGTTCCCGTGTGTCCCTGCACGTCCCCAGGTGTCCCCAGGTGTCCCTGTGTGTCCCCGGGTGGCCCCACATGTCCCCAGTGTCCCCGTGTGTCCCTACATGCCCCTGTGTGTCCCTACACGTCCCCAGGTGTCCCCGGGTGTCCCTACACGTCCCCAGGTGTCCCCACACGTCCCCAGGTGTCCCCAGGTGTCCCTACACGTCCCCAGGTGTCCCCAGGTGTCCCCGTGTGTCCCTACACGTCCCCAGGTGTCCCCGGGTGTCCCTACACGTCCCCAGGTGTCCCCAGTGTCCCCGTGTGTCCCTACATGCCCCTGTGTGTCCCTACACGTCCCCAGGTGTCCCCGGGTGTCCCTACACGTCCCCAGGTGTCCCCACACGTCCCCAGGTGTCCCCGGGTGTCCCTACACGTCCCCAGGTGTCCCCAGTGTCCCCGTGTGTCCCTACATGTCCCTGTGTGTCCCTACACGTCCCCAGGTGTCCCCGGGTGTCCCCACAAGTCCCCAGGTGTCCCCGGGTGTCCCCGGGTGTCCCTACACGTCCCCAGGTGTCCCCGGGTGTCCCCGGGTGTCCCTACACGTCCCCAGGTGTCCCCAGGTGTCCCCAGGTGTCCCCGGGTGTCCCTACACATCCCCAGGTGTCCCCAGGTGTCCCTACACGTCCCCAGGTGTCCCGGGTGTCCCCGGCGTCCCCGTGTCTCACCCGGTGGCCGTTGAAGACGAAGGCCATGTCGTCGGCGCCCAGCTCGGTGTCGGGGCGCAGCCCGGGCCGGGCCCAGCCCACTCTCATCTCCCCGGGGGTCACGGCCTCGAACTCGAAGTACCATTTCCCCGAGCGCACGGCTGAGCCCCGCTCTGCCCGGAAGAGCCGCGGCCGGGGGGCGCGGGGACCCCCCGAGGGAGCGCCCTGAGAGGCTGGGGGAGAACGGGGGGTCAGCCCCCCGAAAACAGCACCCAGAGACCCCAAAACAGCACCCAGAGAGCCCAGAAACGGCACCCAGAGACCCCCAAACACGGCACCCAGAGACCCCCAAACACGGCACCCAGAGAGCCCAGAAACGGCACCCAGAGACCCCCAAACACGGCACCCAGAGACCCCCAAACACGGCACCCAGAGACCCCAAAACAGCACGCAGAGACCCCCAAACACGGCACCCAGAGACCCCCAAACACGGCACCCAGAGACCCCAAACACGGCACCCAGAGACCCCCAAACACGGCACCCAGAGACCCCCAAACACGGCACCCAGAGACCCCAAAACAGCACGCAGAGACCCCCAAACACGGCACCCAGAGACCCCCAAACACGGCACCCAGAGACCCCAAACACGGCACCCAGAAACCCCAAACACGGCACCCAGAGACCCCCAAAAGAGCACCCAGAGACCCCCAAACACGGCACCCAGAGACCCCCAAACACGGCACCCAGAGACCCCAGAAACAGCACCCAGAGACCCCAAACACGGCACCCAGAGACCCCAAACACGGCACCCAGAGACCCCCAAAAGAGCACCCAGAGACCCCCAAACACGGCACCCAGAGACCCCAAAACAGCACCCAGAGACCCCAAACACGGCACCCAGAGACCCCAAACACGGCACCCAGAGAGCCCAGAAACGGCACCCAGAGACCCCAGAAACAGCACCCAGAGACCCCAAAACACGGCACCCAGAGACCCCCAAACACGGCACCCAGAGACCCCAGAAACAGCACCCAGAGACCCCAAAACACGGCACCCAGAGACCCCAAAACACGGCACCCAGAGACCCCGAAACACGGCACCCAGAGACCCCCAAACACGGCACCCAGAGACCCCAAACACGGCACCCAGAGACCCCAGAAACAGCACCCAGAGACCCCCAAAAGAGCACCCAGAGACCCCAAACACGGCACCCAGAGACCCCCAAACACGGCACCCAGAGACCCCAAAACAGCACCCAGAGACCCCCAAACACGGCACCCAGAGACCCCAGAAACAGCACCCAGAGACCCCCAAACACGGCACCCAGAGACCCCAAAACACGGCACCCAGAGACCCCAAACACGGCACCCAGAGACCCCCAAAAGAGCACCCAGAGACCCCAAAACAGCACCCAGAGACCCCAAAACACGGCACCCAGAGACCCCAACCACGGCACCCAGAGACCCCCAAAAGAGCACCCAGAGACCCCAAAACACGGCACCCACAGACCCCCAAACACGGCACCCAGAGACCCCAAAACAGCACCCAGAGACCCCAAAACACGGCACCCAGAGACCCCTAAACAGCACCCAGAGACCCCAAACACGGCACCCAGAGACCCCAAACACGGCACCCAGAGACCCCAAAACAGCACCCAGAGACCCCCAAACACGGCACCCAGAGACCCCAAAACAGCACCCAGAGACCCCAAACACGGCACCCAGAGACCCCAAAACAGCACCCAGAGACCCCAGAAACAGCACCCAGAGACCCCCAAACACGGCACCCAGAGACCCCAACCACGGCACCCAGAGACCCCAGAAACGGCACCCAGAGACCCCCAAACACGGCACCCAGAGACCCCAAACACGGCACCCAGAGACCCCCAAACACGGCACCCAGAGACCCCAGAAACGGCACCCAGAGACCCCCAAAAGAGCACCCAGAGACCCCAAACACGGCACCCAGAGACCCCCAAACACGGCACCCAGAGACCCCAGAAACAGCACCCAGAGACCCCAAACACGGCACCCAGAGACCCCCAAACACGGCACCCAGAGACCCCCAAAAGAGCACCCAGAGACCCCCAAACACGGCACCCAGAGACCCCAAACACGGCACCCAGAGACCCCCAAAAGAGCACCCAGAGACCCCAACCACGGCACCCAGAGACCCCCAAACACGGCACCCAGAGACCCCAGAAACAGCACCCAGAGACCCCAAACACGGCACCCAGAGACCCCCAAACACGGCACCCAGAGACCCCAAACACGGCACCCAGAGACCCCCAAAAGAGCACCCAGAGACCCCCAAACACGGCACCCAGAGAGCCCAGAAACGGCACCCAGAGACCCCCAAACACGGCACCCAGAGACCCCAAACACGGCACCCAGAGAGCCCCGCTCTGCCCGGAAGAGCCACGGCCGGGGGGCACGGGGACCCCCCGAGGGAGCACCCTGAGAGGAACGGGGGGTCCGCACCCCGAAACGGGCCATGGAACCCCCAAATCGGGCCATGGAACCCCAAAAGTGGGACACAGCGGTGTCACGCACGCGTCTCCTGGTCGGGGGGGCTCGATGTTGTAGCCGTAGCCCAGCAGGGTCCGCACGGCCTGGCACAGGCTCTCGCGGTTGGTGGCCTTTGTCCCCTCGTCCAGCAGGTTGTAGGGGACCAGCCGCGGGTTCCGCTTGTTCTTGATGTCCTGGGGACAGGGGACACCGGGCTCAGGGACACGGGGACACCGGGGTCAGGGGTGTGGGGACACTGGGGACAGAGACACCAGGACACCGGAGTCAGGGTCAGGGGTGTGGGGACACTGGGGTCAGGGGCATGGGGTCACTGGGACACCAGGGTCAGGGACACGGGGACACCGGGGTCAGGGGTGTGGGGACACCAGGGACACCGGGGTCAGGGACATGAGGATACCGGGGTCAGGGACACGAGGACACTGGGGTCAGGGACACGGGGACACTGGGGACAGGGACACGGGGACACCGGGGTCAGGGGTGTGGGGACACCGGGGTCAGGGATATGAGGACTCCGGGGTCAGGGGCATGGGGACACTGGGGTCAGGGGTGTGGGGACACCGGGGTCAGGGGTGTGGGGACACCGGGGTCAGGGGTGTGGGGACACAGGGACACTGCGGTCAGGGACACGGTGACACCGGGCTCAGGGATACGATGACACCCCACAGGCACGGGGACACGGCCATGGGGACGCAGGGCGGTGGCGCCATGGGCCCACGGCGGGGTTTGGGGCACCCCGGGGCGGGCGGGGGTCTCGCGGTGGGTCTGGGGTCCCCGCAGGGTCCCCACCTGTGTGGTGCTGTACGTCCAGCCCTGCTGGACCCTGTCCCGAGCCCAGACGTTGTGGCCGTTCTCGGCCAGGCGATCCACCAGGGTCAGCTGGGCCGGCGTCAGCCGCACGTGCGACAGGTCCAGCGGCGCCGGCTTGTACCCGTTGGACATGGTGTACCTGGGGAGGGGGGACGCACCTGTGGGACCCCCCCCGAGACCCCCACAACTCCCCCCACCCACGGGGACCCCATCAAACCCTGCCCGACCCTCCTCAGTGGGGACCCCCATCAAACCCTGCCTGACTCTCCTCGGTGGTCTCCAAATTGAGACATCCCAACCCAACCTTGACCTGTAGGACATGGTGGGACGCACCTGTGGGACCCCCACAACTCCCCCCACCCACAACTGGGATTCCCCTTGAAGCCCCCCCCCCCCCAAACTGGGAGCCCCCCCTCCCCGCCAAACGCACGTTTTGGGCAGTTTGATCTTCTTCAGGTTCTCCTCGGCTTTCTCATCCGCCATGCCCACGTGGCAGCCCAGGGCCAGCAGCGTCCTGGGGACACCCCCAAAATCAGCAGCCCCAAAACCTCGGACCCCTCAAAGCCCCCCACCCCCAAAATCCAGCAGCCCCCAACTCCAGGAGGACCCCAAACTCAGCCCATCCCTCCACACCCCAAAGTGGGGGAACCCCAAACCCCCTCCCCCCAAACTGAGGAGAGACCCCAAAACCATCCCCGGCACCCCCAGGCTCAGAGGGGACCCCAAAGCTGCTCCATTTTGGGGTGAGACCCCCAAAGTTCCTCCCCAGACCCACTGCCCCTTTCCCAGGGGGCTCTCAGGGAGTTTTGGGGTGATTTGAGGGGTTGTGGGGTGATTTTTAAGGCCATTTAGGGAGGATTGGATGCTGATTTTGGGGTGATTTTGGGGCAAACTTGGGGTGATTTTGGGGTGGTTTTTGGGGTGATTTTGGGGTGATTTTGGGGCGAATTTTGGGGTGATTTTTGGGGCAAACTTGGGGTGATTTTTGGGGCGAATTTTGGGGTGATTTTTGGGACAAACTTGGGGTGATTTTTGGGGCGAATTTTGGGGTGATTTTTGGGGCAAACTTGGGGTGATTTTTGGGGTGATTTTTGGGGCAAATTCCCCCCATCCTTTCCTTACTTGAGGGTCTCCCCGGACATCTGGAGGTTGTAGCCACGCTCGGGCTCGGGCAGGCTGTGGAAGCTCAGCAAACAGGGGTGCAGGCGCTGCACGTCATCCCGGACCTGGGGCACCCCAAAAAACACATCCTGGGCACGGGGGACCCTCACTGAGACCCCCCCTCACCAGTCAGGGACCCCCAAAAATGGACCCAACCCTGGGGAGGACCCAAAAACACCCCAGTGCAGTCAGGGATCGCCTCAAAGGACCCAACGCCTGGGGAACCCCCCAGAAAAGGGTCCCAACTAGGGGTGACCCCAATTCTGGGAGCCCCAAAGAGGGGCCTCAAACTGGGGACCCCTCCAGAGGAGCCCAAAGAGGGGATTGGGGGATGTTGGGGGGATTTGGGGGTCCCTCACTCACAGGTCTGTAGGTCCAGCCCTGCTCGGGGTGGGTCAGGGCCCGGAGCTCAGGGTGGGTTTGGGGGATTTTGGTGGGGCTGAGGTTTGCGTAGGGGATTTGGGGGTTCCCAGGAGGGATTTGGGGGTTCCCAGGAGGGATTTGGGGTCCCCCACTCACAGGCCCGTAGGTCCAGCCCTGCTCGATGCGGGTCAGGGCCCAGAGCTCGTGGATGTTTTCCGCCAGCTTCTCCCGGATCCGCTCCAGGTGTGGGGGCAGCACGATCTGGGGTGGGGGGAAAGGGGGCGTTGGACCCCCCCAAAGACCCCCAAAGTCCCATTTGTCACCCCAAAATCCCCTTCGTCACCCCCAAAGTCCCCTTCATCACCCCCCAAATCCCCTTCGTCACCCCCAAAGTCCCCTTCATCACCCCCCAAATCCCCTTCATCACCCCGAAATCCCCTTCATCACCCCAAAATCCTCTTCATCACTCCCCAAATCCCCTTCATCACCCCCCAAAATCCTCTTCATCACCCCCCAAATCCCCTTCGTCACCCCAAAATCCTTCCCCAATCTCTTCAGGTACCCCAAGCCCCCCCAAATCCCCCTCTGCTCCCTCCAAACCCCCTCCACCACCCCCAGACCCTCTCCCAATGCTCCTACTGTCCCCTCCACGCCCCCCAAACCCCCCAAACCCCGTCCCAATGCCCCCCAGTCCCACCCCAAACCCCCCCAAACCCCCTTCCATCCCCTCAAACCCTGTCCCAGTCCTCTTCCGTCCCCCCAGACCTCCTGCCCGGCCCTCTCTCGGCGCACCTGGCAGGTGTCCACGGGGCAGGGGGTGAAGGCGGTGTGGGGCAGGGCGCGGGTGGGCCCCAGGAGGCTGCGGGCGCCGGGCGGGGCCGAGCCCCGGTACGCCGTGAGCGGCTCCAGGCGCAGCCGCTCCCGCGGCAGCAGCGCCTCGGCGCACGGGGCGTAGCCGGGAGGGGGCACGAAACGGAACTCGCCGTGCCGGCCCCCCAGGAGGAACCGGAGCCTGGGGGGGACAGGGAGGGCCTGGGTGAGCCCCGGGCCCATAGAAACCCCATAGAGCCCCCCGAGAACCCCAAACCCCATAGGGACCCCCCAGGAGGAACCGGAGCCTGGGGGGCAGAGACAACCAGAGTGAGCCCCGGGCCCATAGAAACCCCATAGAGCCCCCCGAGAGCCCCAAACCCCATAGAGACCCCCCTGGAGAAACCAGAGTCTCGGAGACAGGAACAACCAGAGTGAGCCCCGGGCCCCAAATCCCACCCCGAGAGCCCCAAATCCCATAGAGACCCCCCAGGAGAAACCAGAGTCTGGGGAACAGGAACAACCAGAGTGAGCCCCGGGCCCATAGAAACCCCATAGAGCCCCCCCGAGAGCCCCAAACCCCATAGGGACTCCCCAGGAGGAACCAGAGCCTGGGGGGCAGAGACAACCAGAGTGAGCCCCGGGCCCATAGAAACCCCATAGAGCCCCCCGAGAACCCCAAACCCCGTAGAGACCCCCAGGAGGAACCGGAGCCTGGGGGGCAGAGACAACCAGAGTGAGCCCCGGGCCCATAGAAACCCCATAGAGCCCCCCGAGAGCCCCAAATCCCACCCCGAGAACCCCAAACCCCATAGAGACCCCCCAGGAGGAACCGGAGCCTGGGGGACAGGGAGGGCCTGGGTGAGCCCCAGACCCATAGAAACCCCAAATCCCACCCTAAGAACCCCATAGACCCCCCCCCGAGAGCCCCAAACCCCACCCCAATTCCGGGCTGTCCCACCCCAATTTTCGGGCTGTCCCACTCCCCAATTCCGGGCTGTCCCACCCCAATTTTCGGGCTGTCCCACTCCCCAATTCCGGGCTGTCCCACCCCAATTTTCGGGCTGTCCCACCCCCCAATTCCGGGCTGTCCCACCCCCCAATTTTCGGGCTGTCCCACCCCCCAATTCCGGGCTGTCCCACCCCAATTTTCGGGCTGTCCCACTCCCCAATTCCGGGCTGTCCCACCCCAATTTTCGGGCTGTCCCACCCCCCAATTCCGGGCTGTCCCACCCCCCAATTTTCGGGCTGTCCCACCCCCCAATTCCGGGCTGTCCCACCCCCCAATTTTCGGGCTGTCCCACCCCCCAATTCCGGGCTGTCCCAGCCCCCAATTCCGGGGCCCCCCTCACCGGACCCCCGCCGAGAAGCTGGCCACGGGGGTGAAGAGGGTGTCCAGGTTGAAGCCCTCGAGGACCCCCTGGACCGGGGCCCCGTTGAGGCGGAAGGAGGCGCTGGGGACCCCCAGGTCCAGGCAGCAGCTGACCACGTCCCCCTCGGCCAGAGCCCGGCGGTGCGGGGACCCCACGGCCTTGGGGACACCCCCTGGGGGACGCGGAGGGGTCAGGGGGTCACAGGGGGGTCGGGGGGCAGGGAAAGGGGTCTCAGAGGGGGCGGGGGGTCACGGGGGACAGGGAAAGGGGTCTCAGAGGGGTCAGGGGGGTCACAGGGGGACAGGGGATCACAGGGGACAGGAAAAGGGGTCTCAGAGGGGTCAGGGGGGTCACAGGGGGACAGGGGATCACAGGGGACAGGAAAAGGGGTCTCAGAGGGGTCAGGGGAGTCATAGGGGGATCTCAGAGGGGTCGGGGGGTCACAGGGGTCACAGGGGACAGGGAAAGGGGTCTCAGAGGGGTCAGGGGGATCTCAGAGGGGTTGGGGGGTCACAGGGGTCACGGGGGACAGGGAAAGGGGTCTCAGAGGGGTCAGGGGGGTCACAGGGGGACAGGGGATCACAGGGGACAGGAAAAGGGGTCTCAGAGGGGTCAGGGGAGTCATAGGGGGATCTCAGAGGGGTCGGGGGGTCACAGGGGTCACAGGGGACAGGGAAAGGGGTCTCAGAGGGGTCAGGGGGATCTCAGAGGGGTTGGGGGGTCACAGGGGTCACGGGGGACAGGGAAAGGGGTCTCAGAGGGGTCAGGGGGGTCACAGGGGGATCTCAGAGGGGTCAGGGGGTCACAGGGGTCACAGGGGACAGGAAAAGGGGTCTCAGAGGGGTCAGGGGGGTCACAGGGGGACAGGGGATCACAGGGGACAGGGAAAGGGGTCTCAGAGGGGTCAGGGGGGTCACAGGGGGATCTCAGAGGGGTCGGGGGTCACAGAGGGGTCAGGGGGATCTCAGAGGGGGCGGGGGGTCACAGGGGTCACGGGACAGGAAAAGGGGTCTCAGAGGGGTCGGGGGTCTCAGAGGGGACAGGGACATGGTGGGGACAGGAGCGTTGGGGGCTCACAGAGCTCTGGGGGGGATCAGGAGGACCGGGGGGGGGGGGGGGGGAACAAAAGGGGGTCCCAGAGCTCGGAGAAATGGGGGCAGCAGGACAGCTGGGGGCTCCCAGGCGCCGCCCTCACCTGTCCACAGGTGGAGGCCATCGAAGGCGAAGGAGTTGAGGTCGTCGCCGGCGCCGTTGCCGCCCCAGCCGGAGCCGCCCCCCGGGGCGGGCCGGAAGCCCCCGGCCGCCCCCCAGCCCACGCGCAGGTGGGTGGGCGCCGGGGTGACGAAGGGCCGCGCGCGCTCCACCGCCACCTCGAAGTACCAGCAGCGGAACTGCGTGGAGCCCGGAGCCGTCCCCACGAACAGGTTGGGACGCACGCTGCGACAGCGGGGAGGGCGTCAGGGGACGGGGAGAGCGCCGGGGAGCCCAGGTCACACCGGGGAGCCCCAAAATCACACCTGGGAGCCCCGAATGCCACCGGGGAACCCCAAAATCACACCTGGGAACTCCAAAATCACACCTGGGAGCCCCGAATGCCACCGGGGAGCCCCGAATGCCACCGGGGAACCCCAAAATCACACCTGGGAACTCCAAAATCACACCGGGGAGCCCCAAATGCCACCGGGGAGCCCCAAAATCCCACCTGGGAGCCCCGAATGCCACCGGGGAACCCCAAAATCACACCTGGGAACTCCAAAATCCCACCTGGGAGCCCCGAATGCCACCGGGGAGCCCCAAATCACACCTGGGAACCCCAAATGCCACCTGGGAGCCCCGAATGCCACCTGAGAAGGCAGCTCTCCCCTCCGGGCCCCCCAGCCCACCTGGTGACGTAGTTGACCATGCCGGTCTGCAGCAGGAGGTCGCGGCGCGGCAGCAGGTTCTCGGTGATCAGGTTCTGGTTGGAGCGCACGGCCACGGCGTTGCACACGCACAGCGAGCACAGCACGTCCAGCACCTGCCGGGGCACACCTGAGCACACCTGGCACACACCTGGACACACACCTGAGCACACACCTGAGCACACCCAGGCCCCGCCCACCTTGTGGTTGCGGCCGTGCTTGTCGAGCAGGGAGATGATGGATTTGATGTGGTTCTCCTGGATGATGTTCAGCACCTCGGGGCTCTCGATCAGCACGCAGTACAGCACCTCCAGGATGCCTGCGGTGTGGGGCGGCCCCACGGCACGGGGTCAGCCCCACGGGGGGACCCCAGACCCACGGGGGGACCCCAGACCCACGGGGGAGACCACAGACCCATGGGAGAGACCCCAGCCCCACAGGAGTGACCCCAGACCCACGGGAGTGACCCCACACCCACAGGAGCGACCCCAGACCCACGGGAGTGAACCCAGACCCACGGGAGAGACCCCAGACCCACGGGAGAGATCCCAGACCCACGGGAGAGACCCCAGAACCACGGGAAAGATCCCAGACCCATAGGAGAGACCCCAGACCCACGGGGGGACCCCAGACCCACGGGAGAGATCCCAGACCCACGGGGGAGACCACAGACCCATGGGAGAGATCCCAGACCCACGGGGGGACCCCAGACCCACAGGAGAGACCCCAGACCCACAGGAGAGACCCCAGACCCACGGGAGAGACCCCAGACCCACAGGAGAGACCCCAGACCCACAGGAGAGATCCCAGACCCATAGGAGAGACCCCAGACCCACAGGCGTGACCCCAGACCCACGGGAGAGATCCCAGACCCACGGGAGAGATCCCAGACCCATAGGAGTGACCCCAGACCCACGGGAGAGACCCCAGACCCACAGGAGTGACCCCAGACCCACAGGAGAGATCCCACACCCACGGGAGAGACACCAGATCCACAGGAGAGACCCCAGACCCACGGGAGAGACCCCAGACCCACAGGGGAGACCACAGACCCAGGGGAGAGACCCCAGACCCGTGGGAACCTCCTGAGCTTCAAAGCTGGCTCTGCAGCCCCCTGAAGGTGCCCAGCTCCCAGCCCCACAGGAGAGACCCCAGCCCCACAGGAGCCCCCCGGGCCGCCCCACTGACCCGAGGAGGCCTCCAGCCTGTCCAGTTTGCTGACCAGCCAGTCCAGGTTGGTGGAGAACAGGGCGCAGTTGGCTCGGTTCCCTCGGATCAGCGAGGCTGGGGGGGCACGGCTGGGGGTCAGCGACCCCCCGGCGCTGCCCCCTATCCCGCCCGCTCGTGCCCCCCAGCCCCACACGCGCCCCCCCGGCGCACCCAGCAGCTCGTAGAGCAGGTTGACGATCTCCTTCCAGGCGGCGGCCGCCTCCTCGCCCGCGGCCTCCCCGAACTGCGCCGCCGTGCTGTAGGCGCTCAGGCGGTCAATGCAGCTCAGCACCAGCGTCAGCATCCCCTGCGGCCGGGAGGGGCTGTGAGACCCCCGGGGGCGACCCCAGAGCCCCCCGGGACCCCCGGGTGCGACCCCAGAGCCCCCCCGGGACCCCCAGACTGGGACACCCACCCTGGAACCCCCCTAGGGACCCCCAAGCTGGCCCCGGGGTCAGCATCGCCCGCGGTCCGGGGGGCTCTGTCAGCCCCAGAGCAGCCGGACCCCGGGGTGAGATAAACTGGGGAGGGGTCCCGGGACGACCCCGCTGTGCCCCGCCGCGTTTGGGTGGGGGGTCCCGGGGGCGGCACCTCCTGCTGGAAGAGGCTCTGGCGGGCCCGCAGCGCCCGCAGGCGGCCCTGGCGCTGCTCGTGGCGCAGCTCGGGGGGCGGCGGCTCGAAGTAGCCGATCAGGTCCCGCAGGCTGAGGATGACTCCGGCGATGGGCAGGGCGGGCGGCGGAGACCCCCGCGGGCGGCCCTGGAGGCTGTCCAGGCTCCTGGGGGGGAAAGGGGGGGCGTCAGACCACCCTAACGACACCCCCAAAAAATCCCCGGGACCCCCTGACATCACCTGGACCGCCCAGAGCAGGTGGAGGCTCTGCGGTGAAGATCATCCCCATGGGCCCCACGACCCCCCCAGGAGCCCCCCCAGGAGCCCCCAAACCTGATGAAGCTCCCGTAGAGCCCCGTGGTGCTGAAGACCATCCGAGCCGCCTGCGACTCCTGGTGCTGGGAGCGGCTCAGGGTCAGGGCGTCGTCCATGTGCCCCTCCTGGTGCAGGATGGCCTTTGGGGGGGGACAGGGAGGGCTCAGAGGGGACCCCAAAGCTCCTGGAGACCCCCCTGAACCCACAGGGACCCCAAAACTCTCAAAGACACCCCCAAAAAATGTTCCAGAGCCTCTCTAGAGGCACCCCAGTGCTGCTGAGAGTCCCCAGACCCCTCAGAACTTCCTCAAAAGCCTCAGAATTTCCTCCAAACCCTCAGAACTGCCCCCCAAAGCCCCCCCCCAGCGCGTTTTTGAACACCCCGAAAGACCCCAAAGACCCTCGTGAACCCCAAAGACTCCAAACGCTGCCCCCCAAAGCCCACCCAGACCCATCTCAGTGCCTCTCGGAGCTCTCAAAAGCCCCTCAAACTCCCCAAGCTCCCTCCCCAAGCCCCCCCAGAGACCCCTCCGGGGTTTTCGGGGACCCCCCCGAGCCCACCTTCCTCTTGAGCAGCCCGAGGCGCAGCGCTTTGGGGTCGGGGGCGGCGTAGGTGACCCAGAGGCCGCTGTTGCTGTGCTGCAGGAAGCCAAGGGACTCCCCGTACTTGATCTCGGGGGGGCCCCATCCCCTCGATGTCCCTTTTCGGGGTGGTCTCCAGCTTCTCCTGCGGGATCGGGGGGCACAGGAGGGGATCAGGGTCCAGAGGAGCGGGGTGGGGATTGGGGGGAAGAGCAGGACAGGGTCAGCACGGGGACCGGGGGCAGGTTGGGGACATCCTGGGGACATCCCGGGGACATCCCAGTGCTGCTGGAGCAGGGACAGGGATGAGGACAGGACCAGGACAGGGACCAGGGGCAGGATGGGGACATCCTGGGGACATCCTGGGCACATCCCAGTGCTGCTGGAACAGGGACAGGGTCAGGACAGGACCAGGACGGGGACCAGGGGCAGGATGGGGACATCCTGGGACATCCTGGGGACATCCTGGGGACATCCTGGGGACCTCCTGGGTACATCCCAGTGCTGTTGGAACAGGGACAGGGATGAGGACAGGGTCAGGACAGGGACCAGGGGCGGGTTGGGGACATCCTGGGGACATCTGGGGACAGCCTGGGGACATCCCAGTGCTGTTGGAACAGGGACAGGGATGAGGACAGGGTCAGGACAGGGACCAGGGGCGGGCTGGGGACATCCTGGGGACATCCCGGGGACATCCCGGGGACATCCCAGTGCTGCTGGAGCAGGGACAGGGTCAGGACAGGACCAGGACAGGGACCAGGACCCGTTCGGGCCCCCCACCTTGGAGGCCCGGAAGCAGAAGGTGGCCACGCGCGTGTTGGCCGCCGAGGCCTCCACCATGGCCAGCCCGGCGGTCTCAGTCAGCGCCAGGTACCGGCCCGTGGTGACGTGGCGCAGGCGGAAGGGCTGGCCCCAGCGCAGGTGGCTCCCGCTCCAGCTGGGGACAGAGGGGGACAGCGGTGACAGCGGTGTCGCCGGGGGGGGGCTGGGACACGGGGACACGAGGTGACGCCAGGAGAGGACGCAACGAACGACAGAGGGACGCAGGGCGAGGACGTGAAGGTGTCACAGGGACACTGGGGACATGAGGAGATGTGGGCAGGTGACACCAGGATGGGACACGATGACGGCTTGGGGACACAGCCAAACACGCCAAGGACGCTCCAGGACGCCGAGCCCCCCCGGGGGACCCCACCCAGCGTCCCCGGTGTCCTCGGGGGGCGGCGACAGCCCCGCGTCCCCCGTACCTGATGCGCAGGGGCTCCAGGCGCCACAGGGACCTGGCGTGGGCACACACAGCCCCACCCTCGTAGTTGACAACGCTGCTGGGGGCGACAAGGGGGGTCAGCGAGTTGGGGACCCCCACCCCGTGTGTGTGTGTGTCCCACCCCAATGTGGGGCTCCCCACCTGCGCTCCTCGCCCTGCTCGGGGGCCGTGGGGGTCAGGCACTCGTCCATGTGGCCGTGGAACAGGCGCAGCACGTGGCCGCCCGTGACGAAACCTGAGGGCACGTTTGGGGACAGGCCGGGGGGGTCAGGGGGTTGGGGACGCCCGAAGGGACACCCCCACGCCCATCCGGGCTCCCTCAGGGGACTCACCTTCCTCGGAGCCCGAGCAGATGGGGTTCATGTTCCACAGGGTCTGCATGAAGGACGCGTCCACCTGGAGCTCCCCCGAGGCCGTGGACAGGTGCTGGGACACGGGGGGGACGCGGGGGTGACACGGGGGTCGTGACCCCAGCCCCCCCATCGTGTCAGGGTCACCCCATGCCGAGAGCCCCCATTTCGGGGTCAGTCCATCCGAGTCCCCGTAAATTGGGGGGGGGGTCTCAGTTTTGGGGTCCCGTTAAAATTGAGGATCTCCCATTTATCAGGTCAGGGTGTGGGGGGATCCCTGTGTCCCCATGTTCCCACCTGTCCCTAAGTTTCCCTCTGTCCCCGTGTCCCCCCATGTCCCCAGGTGTCCCCCCGTGTCCCCCCATGTCCCCAGGTGTCCCCCCGTGTCCCCCCATGTCCCCAGGTGTCCCCCCCGTGTCCCCAGGTGTCCCCAGGTGTCCCCCCGTACCAGGTATCTCTCTGAGGACACGCTGACCAGGATCAGGTCAGGGGGTTTGGGGGATCCCTGCATCCCCGTGTCCCCAGGTGTCCCCCCGTGTCCCCAGGTGTCCCCCCCCGTGACCCCAGGTGTCCCCCCCGTGTCCCCAGGTGTCCCCAGGTGTCCCCCCGTACCAGGTATCTCTCTGAGGACACGCTGACCAGGATCAGGTCAGGGGGTTTGGGGGATCCCTGCATCCCCGTGTCCCCAGGTGTCCCCCCGTGTCCCCAGGTGTCCCCCCGTGTCCCCAGGTGTCCCCCCCGTGTCCCCAGGTGTCCCCAGGTGTCCCCCCGTACCAGGTATCTCTCTGAGGACACGCTGACCAGGATCAGGTCGTCGCCCACCCGCACCTTCTCTCCCTCGGAGCGCTGCTTGGACGCCGGGTGCATCGTCCACCAGCACGCCTCG
The DNA here is from genome assembly GCF_029207755.1 of Chamaea fasciata. Classification (NCBI taxonomy): domain Eukaryota; kingdom Metazoa; phylum Chordata; class Aves; order Passeriformes; family Sylviidae; genus Chamaea; species Chamaea fasciata. Next base: position 55,598 of record NW_027094489.1, read on the forward strand.
CCTGGGGGACACCCCCCAAATCAGCACCCCCCCAAAAACCCACCGGGACACCCCCCCCCAAAACAGCACCCCCGAGCCGGGGGGACCCCCAGGCACCTCGGGGTTCCCCCCTCCCCGGTTTTTACCCGTGGCGTCTTTCTGCAGCCCCACGTCAAAGGCCAGTTTGTCGGTGACCGAGCGGGAGGTGGTCAGGCAGCACAGGTACTGCGGGGACACGCTGTTATTGGGGGGTCCCCAAAAACTCCCTGAGCCCCCCCCAACCCCTACAGACCCCACAAAACCCTCACGGCCCCCCAAAGCCCCCCCGAAGCCGCCGGAACTCACCATGCCGCTGTGCGAGTGTCTCAGCAGGATGGCGTGGCCGTAGAGCAGCGTCCGGTGACCCCCGCCCTGAGAGGACTTGGGGGGCACAGGCGGGGTCAAGGAGGGGACCCCAAAATGCCCTGACCCCTCCTGTACCCCCAAAAACCCCTTGAAGGCCAGAAAAAAACCCGGCGGGGCTCCATGTCTCAGACACAGCCCCGTGTGCATCGCTGGCCCCTTGTTTTGGGGTCTCCCCATGTTGGGGTCCCCCCCTTGTTTTGGGGTCTCCCCGTCTTGGGGTCTCCTCGTGTTGGGGTCCCCCTTGTTTTGGGGTCCCCTCTTGTTTTGTGGTCCCCCTTGTTTTGGGGTCTCCCCATGTTGGGGTCTCCCTTGTTTTGAGGTCCCCCCCTTGTTTTGGGGTCTCCCCGTCTTGGGGTCCCCCTGTGTTGGGGTCTCCTCGTGTTGGGGTCCCTCCCTTGTTTTGGGGTCTCACTTGTTTTGGGGTCCCCCTTGTTTTGTGGTCCCCCTTGTTTTGGGGTCTCACTTGTTTTGGGGTCCTCCCGTCTTGGGGTCTCCCTTGTTTTGGGGTCTCCCCATGTTGGGGTCCCTCTTGTTTTGGGGTCCCCCCGTCTTGGGGTCTCCTCGTGTTGGGGTCCCTCTTGTTTTGGGGTCCTCCCGTCTTGGGGTCTCCCTTGTTTTGGGGTCTCCCCGTGTTGGGGTCTCCCTAGTTTTGGGGTCACCCCCTTGTTTTGGGGTCTCCCTTGTTTTGGGGTCTCCCCATGTTGGGGTCTCCCTTGTTTTGGGGTCCCCCTGTGTTGGGGTCTCCCTAGTTTTGGGGTCTCCCCGTGTTGGGGTCTCCCGTGCGTTGCACCTCCCTTTGTTTCGGGGTGCACCGTGCCTTGGACCCCCCTTGTTTTGGGGTTCCCCTCATGGTGGAATCCCCCCATCCTGAGGGATCCTCTGATTTTGGGGTCCCCCCCATCGTGTCAGGGTCACCCCGTGTCGGGATCCCCGACTTTAGGGTCAGCCCATCCCAGTGCCCACAAATTTGGGGGGGTCCCAGTTTTGGGATCTTAATATCGAGGGTCTCCCTTTTGGGGGTCCCCCCAATATTGAGGTTTCCCCCCAAAATTGGGGTCCCAAATTTCAGGGTCACCCCATTGAAATTTGGGGGGGGGGGTCCCAGTTTTGGGATCCCCTTCATATCGAGGGTCTCCCATTTTGGGGGCCCCCCAACATTGAGGTTTCCCCCCAAAATTGGGGTCCCCGATTTCGGGCTCTCCTCATCGGGGGTCCCCCCATGCTCCTCCCGCCCCCCCCTCACACTTTTGGGGTCCATGCGGATTTTGGGGGGCTGTGGATGGATGGGAATGTGGGGTGGGGGGCACACCCGGACTCCTGGGTCCATGCAGGGGGGGTGCGGGGTGGGCAGAGCCCCCCAAAATTTTGGGGGGCGTGGGAGTGGGTTGGTGAGGAGGATGAGGAAGAGGAAGTGATGAAGGTGAGGATGAGGATTTGGGGGTTCGGGGGGGGTCACTGCACCACAGTGGCACCTACCCACTTATCCAGATCGACCCCCTGGGTGGGCGGGGGGAGAGAAGAGGGGGGGTCACGGGGGGCTGCGACCCCCCCAAAAACACCGGGGGTCCCCCCAAACCCCCCCAGGGACCCCAAAAATTCCTCCAGAGACCCAAAAAATTCCCCCAGGAACCCCAAAAACTCCCCCAGGAACCCCAAAAACACCGGGGATCCCCCCAAAAAAACTCCCCCAGCAACCTAAAAACCCCCTAAGGACCCCCAAAAACTCCCCCAGGAACCCCAAAAACACCGGAGAGCGCCCCAAACCCCCCAGGGACCCCCCAAAAAATCCTCCAGAGACCCAAAAAACTCCCCTAAGGACGCCGAAAATTCCCCCAGGAACCCCAAAACCTTCCCCGGGCCCCCCAAATCCCCTCTGAAGGACCTCAAACCCCCTCTGGCGCCCCCCCAAGCCCCTCGAGGGCCCCCCCAAATCTGCGGAGCCCCCCCAAAAGGCGGCGGGGACCCCAGACCCACCTCGCTGCCGATGTCGGAGCTGTTGGCCAACATCTCCTGCAGCGCCCGCACCGACAGCGACTGCTCCAGCACGAAGCAGCACACGGCCAGGTCCGGGGGGACATTCTGGGGGGACACCGGGGGGGTCAGAGGTCATGGGGGACCCCTCCCCACCTTTGGGGGCACGCCGGAACTCAGGGGAATCCCCCGGCCCCCGCCCCCATCTCGGGCTGTGTGGCCTTTGTCACCTGGAAGGGGAAACTGAGGCACGGACCCCTCCCCGTGTCACCTGGAAGGGGAAACTGAGGCACGGACCCCTCCCCGTGTCACCTGCAGGGTCCTAGAAGGGGAAACTGAGGCACAGACCCCTCCCCGTGTCACCTGCAGGGTCCTAGAAGGGGAAACTGAGGCACAGACCCCTCCCCGTGTCACCTAGAAGGGGAAACTGAGGCACGGACCCCTCCCCGTGTCACCTGCAGGGTCCTAGAAGGGGAAACTGAGGCACAGACCCCTCCCCATGTCACCTGCAGGGTCCTAGAAGGGGAAACTGAGGCACAGACCCCTCCCTGTGTCACCTGCAGGGTCCTAGAAGGGGAAACTGAGGCACAGACCCCTCCCTGTGTCACCTGCAGGGTCCTAGAAGGGGAAACTGAGGCACAGACCCCTCGCCACGCCCTGGGGGGCTCCCAGGGGTGTTACGGGGATCTCTGGACTGTTATGGGGGATCCCTCAGCCCCCCCAAAACCCCCCAGACCCGGGGGTCTCCCGGGGTCCCTCAGCCTCCCCAGCCCTTCCCGGAATTCCGGGGGTGTCCCCAAAGTCCCGGGGGTCTCCCCAAATCCGGGGGCGGGTCTCACCTGCGCGTTGGAGGTGGGCTCCAGGGAGCAGAGGCGGTTCCCGAAGCCCTCGACCGACAGGCAGAGCTTGAGCTGCTCCTTCAGCAGCGTCGTGGTGCACTGCAGGACCACCTCGTCGTCCTGGGGGGCAAAACCGGGGGGTCAGCGCCCCAAAATAGCCCCCAGAATCCCAAAATAGCCCCCAGAACCCCAAAATATCCCCCCAGAATCCCAAAATATCCCCCAGAACCCAAAAATAGCCCCAGAACCCCAAAATAGCCCCCAGAACCCCAAAATACGCCCAGAACACCAAAATATCGCCCAGAGCCCCCAAAATATCTGCCACAACCCCAAAGCCCCCAGAAGCCCCCCCGTGGTACCCCCCAAACCCAATTGGGGGGGTCAGGACACTCTGGGTGCCCCCCAAACCTTATCAGGGAGGGGTCACGACCCTTTGGGTGCCCCTCAAAGCCTATTGGGGGGGGGTCAGGACCCCCCTGGGTGCCCCCCAAACCCAATTAAGGGGGGTCAGGACCCTTTAGGTGCCCCCCCAAACCCAATTAAGGGGGGTCAGGACCCTTTAGGTGCCCCCCAGACCCAATTAAGGGGGTCAGGACCCCCTTGGGTGCCCCCCCAACCCTATTAGGGGGCGTCAAGACCCTTTAGGTGCCCCCCAGACCCAATTAAGGGGGGTCAAGACCCCCTGGGTGCCCCCCAAACCCAATTAAGGGGGGTCAGGACCCTTTAGGTGCCCCCCAGACCCAATTAGGGGGGGTCAGGACCCCCTGGGTGCCCCCCAAACCCAATTAAGGGGGGGTCAGGACCCCCCTGGGTGCCCCCCAAACCAATTGGGGGGGGTCAGGACCCTTTAGGTGCCCCCCAGACTCAATTAGGGGGGTCAGGACCCCCCTGGGTGCCCCCCAGACCCAATTAGGGGCGTCAGGACCCTTTAGGTGCCCCCCAAACCCAATTGGGGGGGGGGGGTCAGGACCCCTTGAGTGCCCCCCAAACCCAATTAAGGGGGGTCAGGACCCTTTAGGTGCCCCCCCAAACCCAATTAGGGGGGTCAGGACCCCCTGGGTGCCCCCCAAACCCAATTAAGGGGGGTCAGGACCCCCCTGGGTGCCCCCCCAACCCAATTAAGGGGGGTCAGGACCCCCCTGGGTGCCCCCCAAACCCAATTAAGGGGGGTCAGGACCCCCCTGGGTGCCCCCCAAACCAAATTAAGGGGGGTCAGGACCCCCCTGGGTGCCCCCTAAACCCAATTAAGGGGGGTCAGGACCCCCCTGGGTGCCCCCCAGACCCAATTAAGGGGGGTCAGGACCCTTTAGGTGCCCCCCAAACCCAATTAAGGGGGGTCAGGACCCCCCTGGGTGCCCCCGTCCCCCCCCCAAGGGCTGCCCCTCCCCGTTCCCCCTCCCCCACCTGCTCCCGTCACTCGGGACCCCCCCGGATTGGGGGGGGAGGGGCGGATTCCACCCGCGGGCCGGGGATGCCATGAGGGAGGGGGGGAGGGGCTGCTCCGTGACTCAGTTTCCCCCTCCCAAAATCCCCTCCCCCCCAAACCTGCTGAGCTCAGCATTTCCCACGACCTCCCCCCACCCCCGCGCCAAGGTCACCCCTTCGCCCCCTCCCCTCAATTCCCACCCCCCCACCCCGGTCTCATTTTGAGGCCAAACTGGGAGAAACTGGGACAGAGCAACTGGGACGCCCCTCCCCCGACCCCCCCATCCCCCCCCCCCGGGGGGAATCCGGTGTCGCCCCTCCCCCCCCAGCAGCTGCTCCCCCTCCCCCCCCCCGTGTTACTTTTTTGGGAGCCCGGGACAGGTGGGGGGAGGGGAGGGGTGACCCCCCTCCCTTCCCGGTGCTCCTCCCAGGTCATCCCAGTATCTCCCAGTATCCCCCCCAGTGTCCCCAGTTCCCCCAGTATCTTCTCCCAGTCACCCCAGTTTCCCTTCCACGCCCCCCCAGTATCCCCTCCCAGTATCCCCGGTTCTCCTCTCTCGGTTTTTCCCACTTCTCCCAGTTTCCCATCCCAGTATCTCCCAGTTTCCAGCCGAACTCCTCCAGTATCCCCAGTCCTCCTCTCCCAGGTTTTCCCACTTTATCGCGCATTATCTCCCAGCATCCCCTCCCCCGCAATTCTCCCACCTTCCCTCCCAATTTTCCCACTCCCACCTCCCCAGTTCTCCCAGTTCCCCCGCCCCGTGCCCCCCAGGTTCTCAGCCTTTCCCCCCCAGTGCCCTCCCAGTGCTCCCAGTTCCCTCCCAGTCCCCGCACTCACCGTGCGCAGGAACTGCACATCGTCCTCGCCTTCCCCCTCAGCCATCGCCGCAGCCTCGGGACCCCCGGCGGGGCTTTTGGGGGCTCCTGGGGGGCTTTGGGGGGTCCCCGGGGAGGTTTCGGGGCTCCCGGCTGTGGTTTGGGGGTCCCCGAATGGAGGCAAGGGAGCCCCGAGGGTGCTCAGGGGGGTCCCGGGGGGGTTTTGGGGTGTCCCGGTGGAAGGTTTGGGAGATCCCGGGGGGGTTTTTTGGGGTGTCCCGGGTGGTGGTCGGGGGTCCCAGGCGGGCTCTGGGGGGTCCCGTCCCCCCCTTCCTCGGGTGCTCCCCCCGCGGGTGTCACCGATCGTTGTCCCCCCCCGGTGTGGCGGCGGCTCCCGGTGACACCTGCTGTCCCTCCCCCCGTGACGTGAGGGGGAGGCTCCGGGGAGGGGAGCGGGGGCTGGGAAACTGAGGCACGGACCCCCCCCGTGTCACCTGGGGGAAACTGAGGCACGGACCCCCCGTGTCACCTGGGGGGAAACTGAGGCACGGACCCCCCCCCGTGTCACCTGGGGGGAAACTGAGGCACGGACCCCCCGTGTCACCTGGGGGAAACTGAGGCACGGACCCCCCCCGTGTCACCTGGGGGGAACTGAGACACGGACCCCCCCCGTGTCACCTGGGGAGAAACTGAGGCACGGACCCCCCCCCCGTGTCACCTGGGGGGAAACTGAGGCACGGACCCCCCCCGTGTCACCTGGGGGGAAACTGAGGCACGGACCCCCCGTGTCACCTGGGGGGAAACTGAGGCACGGACCCCCCGTGTCACCTGGGGGAAACTGAGGCACGGACCCCCCCCGTGTCACCTGGGGGGAAACTGAGGCACGGACCTTCCCAACCCCCCCGCGGGGTCCTCCCCAACACTGGGGGCTGCGGCCCTGGGGTCGCCTCAGGCCCTTTAAGAGGAGGGGTCCCCACAGTTCAGCCCAGTCGAGCCCGGTTTTATTTCGGAGGAGGGATTTTAGGGGTGATCCCACCTCCCCGAGCCCCCTCGGGGTGGAATTTGAGGGTGTCTCAGGTTCACCTCGAGAATCCAGGTTGTGAGGATCTCAGAGCAGCATCCCCGAGTTTCTCCACAGGCTCTCCCAGGGCTCCTCGGCACGAAGATTCCAAACCCCTCAGAGCACCCCAAACCCCTCACTGCACCCCGGGATCCCTCAGCATCCCCCCAGGCTCCTTGGTGACCCTCCAAAACCCCTCAGGCAACCCAGCCCTCCCCTTTTCCCCTCACGTTTCCCACCTTTCCCCCTGCCTCAGGCTTCCTGCCGCTTTTTCCCCCTCACATTTCCAGCCTTTTCCCCTTCACGTTTTCTGCCCTTTTCCCCCCTCACGTTTCCCCCCAGTTTTCTCCCCACACATTCCCACCCTTTTCCCCTCACGTTTCCCTCTCTTTCCCCGTCACATTCCCATCCTTTTCCCCTCACGTTTCCCTCTCTTTCCCCCTCACACTCCCACCCTTTTCCCCTCACATTCCCATCCTTTTCCCCTCACGTTTCCCTCTCTTTCCCCCTCACGTTTCCCACCCTTTTCCCCTCACGTTTCCCGCCCTTTTCTCCCCTCATGATTTTCGCCCTTTTCCCCCTCACGGCTCCTGCCCTTCCCCACCTCCATTTAAACCTGAAAATAACGGCATAAGGAGATGCTCTCTCAATTTAGAGCCCTAAAATGCTGCCTAAAGAGGGTCTTCCCCCAGTCTAAACCCTAAAACTGATGAAAAAAGGGGGAGTTTCCCGTCAATTTAACCCCGTAAATTGCAGGGAAATGGAGTTTCCCCCACAATTTAACACCACGAAATGCTTCATTCCCCAACAACTTGTGCCCTCGTCGTTCCCGCCATTTTTTCCTCCTCACAATTCCCTCCACCTCTCCTTCCTGATTTTTCCAAACCCACTTAATTTTACTTGGAATTTGTCAAGCACCTTTGCGTTTACATCCCGTAAGTACAGAGCCTCACCGCACCCGTGTCCCAAGGGTGCTGGGGGGGATGCGGGGTGCTGTGGGGGGGTCCCAGGGATGGTTTTGGGGTCCCAGGGGTGTTACGGAGGGGGTCTTAGGGATGTTTTAAGGGTCCCAGAGGTGCTCTGAGGGTTCCAGAGGTGATTTGGGGGTTCCCAGAGGTGCCTGGAGTGTTATGGGGGACCCCAAGTGTTGTTTAGGGGATCCCTGCAGTATTATGGGGGTCACGGGGGGGGGTTTGGGAGGTCCCAGAGGTGATTTTGGGAGTCGTAGGGGTTGCTAAGGGGGGCCCTGGGGTAGTTTAGGGGGTCCCAGGGGTGTTATGGGGGATCCCAGGGGTTGTTTAGGGGGTCCCAGGGGTTGTTAAGGGGTTCCCAGGGGGGTTATGGGGACCCCTGCAGTGTCATGGGGGTCCCAGGAGTGGTTTAGGAGATCCCAGTGGTGTTATGGGGGTCTCAGGGGTAGTTTAGGGGGTCCCAGGGGTTATTTAGGGGTCCCAGGGGTAGTTTAGGGGGTCCCAGGGGTGGTTTAGGGGGTCCCAGGGGTTGTTTAGGGGGTCCCAGGGGTAGTTTAGGGGGTCCCAGGGGTGGTTTAGGGGGTCCCAGGGGTTGTTTAGGGAGTCCCAGTGGTGTTATGGGGGTCCCAGGGGTAGTTTGGGGGGTCCCAGGGGTGGTTTAGGGGGTCCCTGGGGTAGTTTAGGGGGTCCCAGGGGCTGTTTAGGGGGTCCCAGTTTAGGGTGTCCCAGGGGTCGTTTAGGGGGTCCCAGGGGTTGTTTAGGGAGTCCCAGTGGTGTTATGGGGGTGCCAGGGGTTGTTTGGGGGGCCTTGCAGTGCTGTGGGGGTCCCTGCGGTGTCATGAGTGTCCCGGGGGGGTTTCGGGGTGTCCCGGGGTCCCCCCAAACCCTCTTCCCCTCCCTCCCCCTGCGCTGCCCTTCAGCCCAGCCTCGGGGCCGGCTGCATCCCACGGGATTTTGTGCTGAATCCCCCAAATTCCCGGAATTCCCCGGGAGCGGCGGGCGGGAGGGGCAGGACAAGGACCCCCCTTTGTCCCGAGGGTGCGTGGGGGGGGATCCCAAAAAGGGGGGGGGTCCCCGTGCTGGGTGTGGGGGGACACCGGTCCACTGCCAGAGCAGCGGCGGAGCGGGAAGGTGCCGGAGGGGAAGCCGGGCTGCGGGATGGGGGGAAAAAAGGGGTCTGGAATGGGGCTGGGGGGGCTGTGGTGGGGTTTGGGGGTGCGGTGGGGGGACTTTGGGGGGCTGCGATGGGATTTGAGAGTGCAGTGGGGGGATTTTGGGGGGCTGCGATGGGATTTGGGGGTGCGGTAGGGGGATTTGGGGGGCTGTGGTGGGATTTGGGGGTGCTGTGGGGGGACTTTGGGGGGCTGCGATGGGATTTGGGGGTGCAGTGGGGGGATTTTGGGGGGCTGCGATGGGATTTGGGGGTGCAGTGGGGAGATTTTGGGGGGCTGCGATGGGATTTGGGAGTGCAGTGGGGGGATTTTGGGGGGCTGTGGTGGGGTTTGGGAGTGCAGTGGGGGGATTTTGGGGGGCTGCGATGGGATTTGGGGGTGCGGTAGGGGGATTTTGGGGGGCTGCGATGGGATTTGGGGGTGCAGTGGGGGGATTTTGGGGGGCTGTGGTGGGGTTTGGGGGTGCGGTAGGGGGATTTGGGGGGCTGTGGTGGGATTTGGGGGTGCGGTGGGGGATTTTGGGGGGCTGCGATGGGATTTGGGGGTGCAGTGGGGGGATTTTGGGGGGCTGTGGTGGGGTTTGGGGGTGCAGTGGGGGGACTTTGGGGGGCTGTGGTGGGGTTTGGGGGTGCGGTAGGGGGATTTGGGGGGCTGTGGTGGGATTTGGGGGTGCGGTGGGGGATTTTGGGGGGCTGCGATGGGATTTGGGGGTGCAGTGGGGGGATTTTGGGGGGCTGTGGTGGGTTTGGGGGTGCAATGAACGTTTGGAGTGGCTGCGATGAAGGTTTGGGGGCTCGGGGGAGCTGCAGTGGCTTGGGGGGGCTGCAATGAAGCTTTGGAGGGGCTTCAGCTCGGCTTTGGGGGGATTGGGGGCTGCAGTGCGGGGGGTTGGGGGTCTCTGTGCCCCTTTTGCAGGACCCGGACCCAGCGAACTCCCCCCGCCACTGCTTGTTCCCCCACCCGAGACCCCCCCGAAGAGAGGCCATGGAGGTGAGGAGGGGTCCGAGGGGGCACCCGGGGCAGGGCAGGGGGCACCGAGGGTGTCCCCACAATGTCCCCTCCCCTCGCAGGAGCTGCTGGAGCTGGGCTCGGGCTCCGAGCTGGGGAGGGGGCTCACCCTGGCCCGCGACAGCCACGGGCTCTACGTGGCCGAAGCGCCCAAATCCCTGCGGCTGCGCCAAGGTGGGGACACTGGGGGACACTGGGGGACACTGCGAGGCTCCGGTGGTGACCCACCGGGGGTGGCACGGGCGGGGTGACAATCGAGGGACACTGGGAAGGTGCCGAACCCGAAGGGGTGGCGCTGGGGGGTGACATTCGGGGCGATCCTTCGGGGTGTGACGCTCAGGGTGGTGACACTCGGGGTGACGCTGGCGCGCCCTCGGCGTGTCCCCGCAGGTGACCGTGTCCTGGGCGCCAGGGTCTCCTTCGAGGGCGCGTCCCCCGAGGCCGTGGGGCGGCTGCTGGAGGGGGCGGCCGGCTGTCGCGTGTCCCTTCACCTGCGGCGGCGGAGCCCCGGGACCCCCGCGACCCCCGAGGGACAGCGGGACGGCGTGGGCAGGCTGGTGCGGGACGGGGGAATGGCGGGGGGCATGGATGGGGAGGGGGGGGTCCCTGTGGATCTGGGGGTGTTTGGGGACCCTACGGATGGGGGGTGGTCCCTATAAATGTGTGATGGGATGGGGGGTGGTTGGGGGTCCCTGTGGGTGCGGGATGGATTGTGGGGTGTCGGGGGTCCCTAGGACAGGGGACGGGTTGTGGGGTGGTTGGGGGGTTCCCGTGGGTGCTGGATGGATCGTGGGGTGTTTGGGGGTCCCTAGGGACAGGGGGTGGGTTGTGGGGTGTTTGGGGGTCCCCGTGGGTGCTGGATGGATCGTGGGGTGTTTGGGGGTCCCTAGGGACAGGGGACGGGGTGTGGGGTGTCGGGGGTCCCCGTCCCGCGGCTCCCACACCGCCCCTTCCCCCGCAGACCGTGCCGATGCCCGCGGCCTCCAAGAAGCCGCCCGCGGTGCCGGTCCCGCCCGCCGCCGCCCCGGTGTCGGTGGAACTGGCCCTCCCCAAGCTGCCCAAGCTGCCCAAGCCCCGCGGAGCTCCCGGAGCTCCCCCGGAGCCCCCGCGGGCCCGCATCACGGTGCGGGAAGCGGCCGCGGCCCGGACGCCGCTGCCGGAGCCCCCCGAGCTGCCCCGGGCCCCCGGCGAGCCCCCGACCGGCTCCGGGCCCCGCATCCCGGCCGTGGAGGTGGCGGTTCCCAAGGGGTCCCTGGGGCTGAGCCCACCCCAGATCCGCCCGGCGAAGGGGGATGCCGGAGCAGATGAGGAGGGGGGCGGCCCGGGAAAGGGCATTCCCGGCCCTCCGCGTCCCCTCCGTCCCCATCGACGTCCCCAGCGCCGCCGTGGAGCTGGTCCCGGAGCTGGGCCTGGCCGGCCCGGAGCCCCCCGGCCCGCAGGCGGCCTCCAGCTTCGCCCAGGGGCTGCGGAAGCTCAGCCGGGAGCTGGAGGCTCCGGCCGTGGAGATCGCCCCCAAGCCCCCCAAATTCCGCCTCCCGCGCCTCGGCCGGGCCCTGGCCAAGCTCCGCGAGGGCGGCGCCCCCCCGCCGGCGTCGCCCCCCGGCCTCGCCGTTCCCAGCGTGGAGCTGGATCTGGGCGCGGTGGGAGACGCCGGCGCCAAGCTGAAGGTCCCCAAACTGTCCCTGGCGCCCTTCGGCGACATCCAGGACGGTCCCCGCTTCGGCACCGGCGGCTCTCCGGGCTCCCCCCGGCTCCGCGCCCCGCGCTTCGGCATCGGGGCGGCGGCGCTGCCGAAATTCGGGGGCTCCAGCCCCGATCTCCGCCCCGGGGGGGTCCCCAAAGCGCCCCCGAAACGGGGCGGCAGCGCCGAGAGCCTGATCCTGGGCTGGACGGCTCCGGAGCCCGCCGAGACCCTCCGGGCCAGGCCGAAATCGCGGGGGCCGCCCCGGATCCCCATCCCCATCCCCGCCGTGGGGTTTGCCCTGCCGGGCCCGGCCCCGGAGCGCCCCGAGCCCCGCAGGGCTCCGGAGCCGCCGGCGCTCAAGGTGCCGGTGCTGGAGCTGGTGCCGCCGGGCTTGGAGGGCACCTCGGAGCCCCCCGGGCGCCGCTTTGGGGTCAAACTGCCCAAATTCGGGGCTGGCTCCTCCGCGAGGATGAGGAGGGACGGCTCCAAGGGCAATCCTGAGGAAGGAGGAGCCCCCCGGGATGGGAACCCCCGGCGCCGCCGGTGGGTGCCCAGGGTGGGCTTCACCCCCGGGGGGGCCTCGCCGGAGCCCCCCAAAGTGGGGAGGATGCGGTTCCCCGATGTCGAGCTCTGCCCCGGGGACCCCCAGATCCCCGGCATCGGGGGGATCTCCTCCCGCTGCGATCCGGGAGGGCTCCGCGCAGAGGGGACCCCCAAATTCCACCTGCCGCAGCTGGTGCTGAGCCCCCAAATCTGCGGCCAGCCGTGAGCCCCCCCCTTCCGGCGTGGGGGGCTTTGGGGACCCCCCAAACCGGTGACTGAGCTCCCCCAGACCCTCTCTAACTCCCACCCCTCCAAATTCCTAATCCAGCTGTTTTTTGGGGAGGGGGAGCATTGAGGCTTTCCCGCCTATTTTTGGGGTGTTTCTATTAACCAGAGAAGGGGGGCACGACGGGGATCCCCCCCCGGCCCGGCCCCTCACGCTTGTCTTGGCCAGAATAAACGTTAATCCCAAAAAATCCTGGAGCGTGATGGGGCTGGGGGTCCAGGGAGGGGTTTGGGGGACCACGGGTGGGGCTGGGGGTCCAGCGAGGGGTTTGGGGCTCCAACGATCACGAACCACCTCAACCACAACGAACTCAACATCCACAAAAACCCATTTCTCTTGTTTTTTCTCCCAAAATTCCGACTGCCACGGGGTCCCCCCGGTGCTACCGGCGCCCGCAGTGGCTGCTCCAGCCCTCGGTGTCGCTGATGTCCACGCTGTACCCCGAGCTCCAGTCCCGCTCGAACACGTCCTGGAGCTGCTCCCGGAACGTCCCCGCTCCTCCTCCTCCTCCTCCTCCTCGTCCTCCCGCCGGCTGCGCCACCACCAGCGCCGAGCCCGCCGTGCGCTCAAAGTAATCCCCGGACCAGTTGGAGGTGCCTGCGGAAGAGTTTTGGGGAGAGGAACGGGGGGGATACACCCCAAAACCCCCCCCAAAATTCCCCAAACCCCCGCTGGGCACGGCCCCGCTCACCCACGTAGGCCGCCTTGTCCGTCACCATGTACTTGTTGTGGTTGACGCGGGCGAAGGGGATGCGGCTCTGGGCGGCGCTGGCCGGCACCAGGAACAGGCGCTGCGGGCGGCAGGAGGGTGACGCCGTCACCTCTGAGGGGACTGTCACCCCCTGAGGGGACGGCGTCACCCCTGATGGCACCCACCACGTCCACGCGGAAGCGCGTGCGGTTGTTGGCGAGGGCGGCCAGCGAGCTGAGGAAGGGGAACATGTCGGGGCGGCTGTGGCGCCAGCAGCCCGCCAGCAGCCGCAGCCGCACGCCGCGCTCCACCACGGCCCGGCGCAGCCCGTCATCGATGGCCGGCCAGAACCGCTCCGGCCGCGAGAACTCCGTGCCGGGCAGGTAACTCATCACCGCCACGTCCACAAACTCCTCGGCGCCGTCGACGACGCCCAGGAGAGCGGCCAGGTCCTGCGTGCGGCCGGCGGCGCAGAGCGCGGGCGGGGAGCTCTGCGGGGCAGAAACGCAAATACCAACGCCAACACGAGCGCGATTTAACGCTGGGTTTGCGGGATCAACGTCGATTTAAACGTGGCTTTACGGGATCAACGCCTGTCTAAAGCCGGACCTCGCCCCGAGCAGGCACGCGCATTCTGGAGCAGACGTCCCCCCGGCGTCTCCCGGCATTAAATAAAACACCCCGGCTGTGCAATTCCTACCTGCAAACCTCACCCCTCAGCCCTGGCACGCACCGAGAAGTAGACGGCGGCCGCGGTGCCGTTGAGCGGCAGCTCCAGCGGCGTCTCGGCGTTGAAGGACGTGGAGAAATTGTCCGGCCACGGCGCCGGGATGGACGCCTCGGGCACGCCCAGGGCCCAGTAGGCCTCGAAGATCTTGCCCAAGTCCTTGGCCAAGCAGCTGCAGTTGTAGACGGCGGCCCCGAGCTCCTTCACCTGCGGCGAGCGGCGCCGGTGTCGCTCCCCAACGGCCGAGGTTTGGGGGAGACCCGGGGCTGGGTTGGGTCGGTGCCCATCCCGCTGGGTTCAGGGCCAGCCAGGGGGTTGGCACCATCCGTGTTGGGTTTGGGTCTGGCTCATTGGCTTTGGCACCATCCGCGGCGTCCGGCACCAGCCAGGTCCAACCCCAGCCCTCGCCACCCTCACCTGAGTCAAGGACCTCCAGTCCATGTTGGCGCTGCCCACGTAGAGGTGGACGCCGTCCACCAGCCAGAACTTGGTGTGCAGGACGCCGCCGGTGAGGCGCGGCAGGTCCACGGCGCGCACGGCCGCGCCTGCGGCGCCGGCAGCGGGGTCAGCACTCGGACTGACCCCCCCGAAACCCCCCGAGAGCCCCAGTTTGGGGTGTGCCCCCGCTCACCGCTGCTCTCCAGCGCCTTGAGGTCGTCCAGCGGCGCCTTGGCCGAGGGGGCGCTGACGGCCACGCGCACGGCCACGCCGCGCCGGGGCAGCCGCAGCAGCTCCGCCAGGATCCGCTCCCCCTGGGCGCCCGCCACACCAAAACCGGCTCAGAAACGGGCAGAAATGGGGGGGGGGGGGGAAAAACGGGGGAAAATCGGGGAGAACCCGATGTCGCCGGACCTGCGCCGCGCTGGGCTCGTGGGTGCGCGTGTCCGCGTTGGTCAGCGTCCAGTAGAAGGAGGCGATGTCCACGCTGCGGGTGGCCGTGGCCAGCAGCTCCAGCCACGCCTCGAAGGTGGACGGCTGGGTGCCCAGGCTCATCCCCTCGGGGATGCTCTCCACCAGCACGATCCTGTAACGGGGGTCCTGTGGGGCTTGGGGGGGGGTCTGGGCAGTTCCCATGGGATGTGGGGGTCTCCGGGGGGGGTCTGGGGGTCTCCCCCCACCCTCAAACCCCTCCCGCCCCCCCCCTTTACCTGCAGGTGTCCCCGCAGGAGCCCTCGGGGCCGTCGGTGACGTCACCGCGGAGCCGCAGGTGGATGAGGACGAGGAAGGTGAGGAGGAAGAGGACGGAGAGCGCGGCGAAGAGCGTGGCGCCCCGGGGGCGCTGGGGGCACCCCCAGATTGGGGGATTCGTTAATTGGGGGGGGTTAATCACCCTCCAGCACCCCGGGGGGGGTTGGGAAGGGACAAGGGCTGAGGTACCTTGGGGGCCGGCGCCTCACGCTGCTGCAGAGGGTCCAGCTGGGGGGGAAATGAGGGGGGACCCCGAATTTAGGGGGGGTGGAGACCCCAAATTTGGGACCCAAAATCCCCAGGATCCCACGGAATCCTCCCCCACCCCATTCCCAGGTGTTCCCGTGGGCCCGGTTTGGGGTTGGGACAGGTGAGCATCCCAGAATTTGGGGAGTTGGGAGCTCTGCGATCCCAAATGAAGAGGTTTGGGGGGCTCCGGGACCCCCCAAGTTTGGGGTTCGGGGCACAGGGATCCCCGGGACCCCGAAGTTTGGATCCTGGGGCTCGCAGGTTTGGGTTTTTGGGGCGTCCCCAGCCCTCACCTGCGCGTAGGCTCCCATCGTGGGCCGAGGCTGGAACGGGCAAATCCGCATTGACCCCAGTGCGCGGGCTTGGGCTGCAGGGCTGCAGGGCAGGCACCCCAAAACTCAGAGAGGGCCCCGAGAAGTCCCGCGATCCCGAGGCTGCCGAGGCGGCGGGAAGGGACCTGCCCCCCAAAACCGGGGCTGGGCCCCCTCGGGGCAGGGGGGGGCCCAAATCTGGGGCACAGCCGGGACACGTTTGGGGCTGGGGGGTTTTGGGGCACATTTGGGCTGTTTGGGGACAATTGTAGAGTCCGTTTGGGGGCGTATTTGGGGCCGGTTTGGGGACAAATTTAGGGCCGGTTTAGACACACGTTCGGGGCTGTTCTGGGGGCACGTTTGGGGCCGGTTTGGGGACACACTTAGGCCCGGTTTGGGGCCGGGTTCAGCGCAGGCTTAGCCCGGTTTCGGGGCGGCTTTGGCCAAGTTTTGGGGAAGTTTTGGGGAAGTTTTGGGGCCGTTTGGAGCTCGCGTCCCCCCCCCGCTCCCCCCCGCCCTTGGTACCGTCCAGCGCCGCCCTCACGCTCCGTCCGCGGGGGGGCGCTCTCCGCGGCTCGGCGGCGCCCGCGCTGGCCCCGCCCCTCCCCTCGGCGCGCGGCGGGATGACGTCACTTCCGGCGATCCCGGTGGGGGCCGCGGGATGGGGCGAGGGGAGGTGAGGGGGAGGGGAGGGGGAATTGGGGGGGCCCGGGGGGGTCTGAGGGGTGAGGGGGGGAACGGGAGGGAGCGGGAGAGGGCGCTGTGGGGAGGGGCGGGAAAAGTCAGGGGGGACTGAGGGGATTGGGGGGACTGAGGGGATTGGGGGGGACTGAGGGGATTGGGGGGGACTGAGGGGATTGAGGGGACTGAGGGGATTGAGGGGATTGAGGGGTCTGAGGGGATTGGGGGGACTGAGGGGATTGGGGGGGTCTGAGGGGGACTGAGGGGATTGGGGGGATTGGGGGGGACTGAGGGGACTGAGGGATCTGAGGGGATTGGGGGGATTGAGGGGTCTGAGGGAACTGAGGGGATTGGGGGGGACTGAGGGGATTGGGGAGGATCTGAGGGGATTGGGGGGGACTGAGGGGTCTGAGGGGGGTCTGAGGGGATTGGGGGGGACTGAGGGGATTGAGGGGTCTGAGGGGGGTCTGAGGGGATTGGGGGGGACTGAGGGTATTGAGGGGACTGAGGGGATTGGGGGGGATCTGAGGGGTCTGAGGGGACTGAGGGGATTGAGGGGTCTGAGGGGATTGGGGGGGACTGAGGGGATTGGGGGGGATCTGAGGGGTCTGAGGGGGGTCTGAGGGGATTGGGGGGGACTGAGGGGATTGAGGGGATTGAGGGGTCTGAGGGGATTGGGGGGGACTGAGGGGATTGGGGGGATTGAGGGGACTGAGGGGATTGGGGGGGATCTGAGGGGTCTGAGGGGTCTGGGGGGTTTGAGGGGGACTGAGGGGATTGAGGAGCACTGAGGGGATTGAGGGGGTTCTGAGGGGAAAAGGGGCTTTGGGGTTCAAGACGGGATGAGGGGATGTGGGGCAGCCCCTCAAAGCCCCCCCTGACCCCCCCCCAGGCCGCTCCTGCCTGATCCGGCTCTGCCAAATCCAGCTGGGCGCCATGGGTGAGGGACGGACCCCCGAATTCCCCCCAAGAATCCCTGTAAAGCACCCCGAAATCGCCCCCCAAAAACCCCCGAAATCGCCCCCCAAAGACCCCCGAAATCGCCCCCCAAAAAACTCCCCGAAATTCCCTCCCAAAACACCCTGAAATTCCCCCAAGACATCCCAAAATTCCCCTGGAACACCCCAAAACCCCTCCGCAAATCTTTTCATTGGCTGCAGAAAATAATCCCAAACTCCCTCCAAAAACCTCCCCAAATCCTTCCAAAAACCCCTCCCCCTCCCCTTCCCCGTTCCCGTTAATCCCCGGCGACAGCTGGGAACGCCTGGAATGACCCCGGGAGTGACCCTGGGCTGCCCCTCCCCCTCCCGAGCCCATTCCCCTCCCCCCAGCCCCATCCCCCCTCAATTCCATCCTCTCCACTCCCGTTTTTTCCCCCCCCAAATCCCATTTTTCCCCCCCCAAATCCCATTTTTTCCCCCGTTTTCCAGCCACGTCCGAGTGGCTGCGGTTCTTTGAGGACGCCGGGATCCCCCCGGGGCCCGCCCTGGGCTACGCCGTGGCCTTCGTGGATAACAGGTGGGAAAAGGGGGAGAGACCCCTGGAGACCCCCGGGGATGGGGGGAAAAAACCCTGGAGAGCCCCGGGAGTGGGAGAAAAACTCCTGGAGACCCCCGGGAATGGGGGGAAAAAACCCTGGAGAGCCCTGGGGATGGGGGGAAAAACTCCTGGGAATGGGGGAGAGATTCCTGGAGACCCCCGGGAATGGGGGAAAACCCCTGGACACCCCTGGGAGTGGGAGAAAAACTCCTGGGAATGGGAAAAGATTCCTGGAGACACCCGAGAATGGGGGAAAGACCTCTGGAGACCCCCGGGGATGGGGGGAAAGATTCTTGGAGATCCTCAGGAATGGGGGGAAAAGCTCCTGGAGATCCTGGGAACGGGGCAAATCCTGGGGATGGGTGGGTCTCAGTGGAATCTGGATGGATCTCAGCGGAATCCCTGTGGATCCCGGGCGGATCCCGCCCTTCCCCCCCGCAGGATCCACAAGAACATGCTGCTGGACCTGACCAAGGAGCTGATGAAGGAGCTGGGCATCACCGTGGTGGGCGACGTCATCGCCATCCTGCGCCACGCCAAGGTGGTCCACAGGCAGGTGCGGGATCCCCTCAGATCCCCTGGGATCCAGCGGCCTGGAATCCACTCGGAAACACCCCCCCCCAAAATCCCGGTTTTCCGCGGTTTTCTCTGCCCACAGGAGATGTGCCGGGCGGCCTCGGAGTCGCTGCAGCCGGCGGCTCCGGCCGAGCGGGGCCCGCGCCGGGATCACCGGGATCAGCACCGGGATCAGCACCGGGATCAGCGGGAGCCCTGCGGGGCTGCCGGCAGGATGATCGCCAACAGCCTGAGCAGGGAGGCGGCCCCCCGCGCCCCCCGGAACCCCCCCGGCACCGGCATCTCCGTCACCGTCGCCAACGGCGCCGCCAGGGCCGGTAAGGGCCGGGCCGGGATCCCCACGGCCACGATGGCCCTGCCCGGCCTGGGAGGGAGGGAGGGATCCCTCAGGGATCTGCCCCGGGCTTGGAGATCCCTGGGGAGGGAGCCAGAGGGATCGGGGAGGAGCAGGGATTGATCCAGACGGATCAGGGAGGGGCTGGGGTGGATCCAGCAGGATCAGGGAGGAGCTGGGATGGATCCAGCTGGATCAGGGAGGGGCTGGGGTTGATCCAGAGGGATCAGGGAGGGGCTGGGGTGGATCCAGAGGGGCTGGAGGGATCTGTGATGGATCCAGCAGGATCAGGGAGGAGCTGGGATTGATCCAGAGGGATCAGGGAGGAGCAGGGATGGATCCAGAGGGGCCGGAGGGGACTGGGGTCGACCCCGAGGGGTCAGGGAGGAGCAGGGATGGATCCAGCGGGATCAGGGAGGGGCTGGGGTGGATCCAGCAGGATCAGGGAGGAGCTGGGGTGGATCCAGAGGGATCAGGGAGGAGCAGGGATGGATCCAAGAGGGGCCGGAGGGGACTGGGGTCGACCCCGAGGGGTCAGGGAGGAGCAGGGATGGATCCAGCGGGATCAGGGAAGAGCTGGGATTGATCCAGAGGGATCAGGGAGGGGCTGGGGTGGATCCAGCAGGATCAGGGAGGAGCTGGGATGGATCCAGAGGGGCCGGAGGGGACTGGGGTCGACCCCGAGGGGTCAGGGAGGAGCAGGGATGGATCCAGAGGGATCAGGGAGCAGTAGGGATGGATCCAGAGGGGCCGGAGGGGACTGGGGTCGACCCCGAGGGGTCTGCGGCGGCCCAGGAACCGGCCCCGCCGCCCCGGCTCCGCGGCCGCCCGGCCCTGGACGCCGCTGTTCCCGGCACAGGCCCCGGCGGGCCCGCGGCGCCCGCGGCGCCGGCCAAGCGGCGCCGGGTGACGGCCGAGATGGAGGGCAAGTACGTCGTCTCGCTGCCCAAGGGCACCACGGCCCGCTCACGGAAAATCCTGCAGCTGCAGGCGGCCAGAGGTACTGGCGCTCCCACGTTGCCCCCAAATTCCTGGGTTTTTCCCCCCAATTCCCAGGTTTTCCCCCCGAATTCCCAGTTTCCCCCCCAAATTCCCAGTTCTCCCCCCGAATTCCCAGTTTCCCCCGGAATTCCCAGTTTTCCCCCCCGAATTCCCAGTTTTTCCCCGGGGATCGGCAGGTCTGGCCCGGACGTCGGTGTTCGAGCGGCTCGGAGCCGAGGCCCAAGCGGCTGCAGCCACGGCGGGGAAGGTGAGCGCGGGATCGGGGCGGATCCGGGATGGGGACGGGATCCAGCGGGGTGGGATCCGCGTCCCGGAGGCGGGGGGGGGGAAATGTGGGAGAGCAGGAGGCAGGTCCGGGATCCAGTGGGGAAGAGGCTCCGGAAGGCAGGGCAGAAAACCGGGATCCAGGGCGGGACGGGCTGCGGAGGAGCGGCAGGACCCGGTGAGGAGACGCCGACGCCGGGATCGTCCCGTCCTCCGCCCTCCCCGCAGCCCTCGGGGGTGTTCAGCCGCCTGGGGGACGCCCCGGCCGATCCCGGCCGCCATCCCGCCGACGATCCCGAGGCCCTGCCCTACGCCGGAGTGCTGAAGAAACGCCGGGAATGTTCCGGAAGCGCGGCGGAGGCTCAGGACGGCGCCGTGTCCAGCTCCGTGGCCCCCTGGGGCTGCGGGAAGGTCAGCAGCTCCTGCGGGCCCGGCAGCGTCTTCCGAAGGCTGGGCAGGAAACCTGACTGATCCCCGGGGATCCGGCGGGATCCGCTGGGGACCCTCCGAGTGCTGCTGGGACTGCGGGATGCTGCGGGAGCGGGGGGAGATCCCGACGGGAACCCGGGGGAGATCCCGACGGGAATCCGGGGGAGATCCCGACGGGAGCCCGGGGGAGATCCCGACGGGAATCCGGGGGAGATCCCGACGGGAGCCCGGGGGAGATCCCGACGGGAACCCGGGGGAGATCCCGACGGGAATCAGTGTGCGATTGATCGATCCCTTGGGGATGGGAATCCTGCAGGAATCCTGGGGAGATCCCAGCGGGAACCCGGGGGAGATCCCAACAGGAATCAGTGTGCGATTGATCGATCCCTTGGGGATGGGAATCCTGCTGGTGAAAGGGGGATCCTGTGGGAGTTGAGGCTGGATCCCCTGGGAAGAGGGGGGGGGGAATCCCACAGGAATCAGTGTCTGATCCCTGGAAAAAGGTGGGATCCCTTGGGAAAGGGGTGGATCCCCTGGAAATCCCATTGGAAGAGCCCGAGGGCGGCAGGAATTCCGATCCGGCAGGAGCGCCGAGGCCAAACCGGCACCAAACCCTCTTTTTTCCCCCCACAGCTTCCCCTTTCCCAAATCTTCTTTTATTTCCCCGAATTTGGGAGTCGGGACACGGAGAATTCCCATCCCGGGGCGGTTTTGTTTTCCCATCCTCCCGGTTTTCCCCCGCTCCGCGGGGATCTCCCCCTCCTCTATTTATGCCTTTGTAAACGATCCCTCACGGAGGGGGAATTTTGGGAACGGCTTCCCCCAAATCCTTCCCAAAACCCACGGCAGGTGCTGGAAGAAAAACCTCCCCAAGTTGCCTTAAACCGCGTGGATTTTGGCTCCAGCCTCAACCCGCCCCGCGGGGCTTCCCGGAACCCCCCGAAATTCCTCACTTTTCCCAGATCTCCTCCTCCGCTGCGGCCACAAGCCCCAAAAAGCTGCTTTTATCCCCCGCGGTGCGTTCGGGGCGGGCCGAGTCCCTGGGAATGCCCAGCTGGGGGAGCTTTTTAACAGGAAAAAGGGGAAGTTGGGGCTTTTTCCCTCCACTTTTGGGGCTTTTTCCCGGAATTTGGGGCGGTTTTTTTCCCCCCCAAGCCTTCAGGGAGGGTGTTTTCACTGCGCTTTTGGGTGGATTCTCCCGGTTTTTCCGCTTCTCGCGGGAGCTTTTCTTGTTTGGGGGGGGAGGGGGAGGAATAAAGAGTGACAGCGGTGTTAATAAATACTTAATTTATGCAGATTTATTTAAATGGGTTTTAATTAAAGGGGAGGGGGAGGCGCCCTCTGGCGGGCGGGGGAGCAGCGGAGGCCACGCCCCCTCGTCCCCGCCCCTTCGCCGCGTGATCACGCCTCCCGGCGACGTCACAGCCACGCCCCCGCGGGCAGGCGCGCGCGGGGTCTCCCCCTCACGGCCCCCCCCGCCATTTTGGGTGCCCTTTTCCTTCCGGGACGAAACGGAACCGGGATAAAGCTGAGAGGGGGAGGGGAGGGGGGGGGGGAATTCAAAAAGAAAACCGACCCGAAGTTCCCGGGATGAGCGGCCGCGAGCGGCCGGGCCTGCGGCGTCCATGACAGGTGAGAGGAACCGCCCGTTCCCCCCCCTCCTCCCCCTCCCCGCAATGGGCTCGCCCGCTTCCTCACGGGGTCAGCGGAGGCCGCGCCAGCCGCGGGGTGTTTTCCCTCCTTTGGGGAGGGAATGGGCTCGTCCTGCTCTTGAGGGGGTCGTGGCGGGGGCCGCACCATGAGCGGGGTGAAGGGGGGACACGGGGGGTGCTCCCCCCTGTGACCCCGCCGTGGTACGGCCCGCTCCCGCGGGGAGCGAACCACTCGTGAATTGGGGGGGGGGGGGGAAGGGGGTCTGGGGGCGTTCTCGGTGTGTCCCCTCAGCGTGGGACCCTCCCCCAGGTTCCATCCCAAGTTTCCCCCCCGTTAAATTTCCTCCCCAGGGAGGAGAAGCGTGAGACCCCCCCCCCCCCCAAATATTTGCCCTCCAATGTCTTTCCTAAAATTCCCCTCCTCAAATTCCTTCCCTGATTTCCCTCCCCAATTCATCCCCCCCCCCCCCCAAAATCCCACCCCTCAAACTCCCCCCCAGAGCTGCTGCTGCTGCTTCCCAAATCCCACGCTTCCTCCCCCCCAAAAATCCCAATTCGGGGCCTTTTTCACCCAATTTCTTTGTGCTGTCCCTGTCCCAGGACGAGGCGGCGCCGGGAGATTCCCACGGATCCGGATCCGGCGCTCGGGTACGGAGCAGGGGCCTCGTCCCGGCTTTAATTGGATCGTTAATGAGGGGAAAATGAGCCCCGCAGCTCCCCTGTCCTCGTCCCAGCCCCAGATCCCTCGCGTCTGTCCCAAAATCACA
This sequence comes from Chamaea fasciata, assembly GCF_029207755.1. Lineage (NCBI taxonomy): Eukaryota > Metazoa > Chordata > Aves > Passeriformes > Sylviidae > Chamaea > Chamaea fasciata. The sequence continues at coordinate 78,167 of NW_027094489.1, forward strand.
TGGATCTATCCTTAAATCGCACAGGCCGTCCCGAAATTCCACAGGTCCATCCCAACATCCCACAGATTCATCCCAATATCCCACTGATCCATCCCAAAATCCCGGATCCATCCCAAAATCCTGGATCCATCCCAAAATCCCAGATCCATCCCAAAATCTCATGGATCCGTCCCAACATCCCACAGATCCATCCCAACATCCCCCAGTTCCATCCCAACATCCCACAGATCATCCCAACATCCCCCAGTTCCATCCCAAAATCCCACGGATCCATCCCAAAATCCCACAGTTCCATCCCAAAATCCCACAGATCCATCCCAACATCCCCCAGTTCCATCCCAAAATCCCACGGATCCATCCCAAAATCCCACAGTTCCATCCCAAAATCCCACAGATCCATCCCAACATCCCCCAGTTCCATCCCAAAATCCCACAGATCCATCCCAACATCCCCCAGTTCCATCCCAAAATCCCACGGATCCATCCCAAAATCCCACGGATCCATCCCAACATCCCACAGCCCCGTCCTAGCACCAGACCTCTCCCAAATCTTCCCGCGTCCTTCCCCAAATCCCTCGTTCTCCGCCCCCTTTGGGCTCATTCCCCTTTGGTTTGTGGGATTTGGGGATGTCCAGCCCTCTGCGATCCCGGGTGGATCCCCGGGGGGTGGATCCCCGGGGGGTGGATCCCCGGGGGGTGGATCCCCGGGGGTGGATCCCCGGGGTGGATCCCCGGGGTGGATCCCGGGGGTCCTGGCAGGGCCTGAGGCGGGGCCGCTGTTGGCGCAGGTGCTCCCGGCCCCGGGGGGCCCCGGGGGGCTCGCGGCCACCATGGCTGAGGCGCTGGTGGTCAAGGAGGGCTGGCTGCACAAGAGGGGTGAGTGGGGCTCGGGGGGCTCGGGGGGCTCGGGATTGGGATTTGGGGGGGTGGGCCCGGCGGCTCCGCGCGGGAAGGGGGGACGTCGGGCGGGGGCAGCGGCCGCGGCAGTGTGGCGGGAAGGGCGGAAAGCGTCGCGGCGTGGATGCCAAAATTGTTCCTGGCGTCGGTCCCGGCAGCCGTCGCGGCGCCCACCCAAGGGTCCTCCCCAGATCCTGCGGGTCCATCCCAAAATCCTGCAGATTCATCCCAAAATCCTGCGGGTCCATCCCAAAATCCCACAGATCCATCCCAAAATCCTGCGGGTCCATCCCAAAATCCCGTGGATCCATTCCCAAATCCTGCAGGTCCATCCCAAAATCCCGCAGATCCATCCCAAAATCCTGCGGGTCCATCCCAAAATCCCACAGACTCATCCCAAAATCCCACAGATTCGTCCCAAAATCCCGCAGATTCATCCCAAAATCCTGCGGGTCCATCCCAAAATCCCGTGGATCCATTTCCAAATCCTGCAGGTCCATCCCAAAATCCCACAGACTCATCCCAAAATCCCACGGATCCATCCCAAAATCCCGTGGATTCGTCCCAAATCCTGCAGGTCCATCCCAAAATTCCACAGATTCATCCCAAAATCCCGTGGATTCATCCCAAAATCCTGCAGGTCCATCCCAAAATCCACGGATCCATTGTTATCCCAACATCCGTCCCAACCCCCACCTTTAACCCTTTCCCCCCCAGGACCCCCCCCCAGCCCCGTTTAACCCTTTCCCCCCCAGGACCCCCCCCCCCCGGCCCCGTTTAACCCTTTCCCTCCCTGAACCCCCCCACCCCCCCGGCCCCGTTTAACCCTTTCAGTGCCCCCCCGGTCCCGTTCCAGGCGAGTACATCAAGACGTGGCGGCCGCGCTATTTCCTGCTCAAGAGCGACGGGTCCTTCATCGGCTACAAGGAGCGTCCGGAGAGCTCCGAGAGCGGCCTGGCCCTGCCGCCCCTCAACAACTTCTCCGTGGCTGGTACGGGCTGCGCCTGGGGGGGCTGCAGCCCAAACAAAGCGTCCTTGTCCCCGGGATTCTCCCCATTTTCCTGAGGTTCTCCCAGTTTTCCCTGGGATTCTCCCCATTTCCCTGCGGTTTTCAGGATTTTCCCCGGGATTCTCCCCATTTCCCTGCGGTTTTTCCCCCCGTTTTCCCAATGATTTCCGCCGTTTCCCCGCCGGTTTCCCAATAACTCTCCCGATGATTTTCCTGCTGGCTTTCCCGCCGACTTGCCCGCTTTCCCCGTCCCCCAGAGTGCCAGCTGATGAGGACGGAGCGGCCGCGCCCCAACACCTTCGTCATCCGCTGCCTGCAGTGGACCACGGTCATCGAGAGGACTTTCCACGTGGACACGCCCGAGGAGCGGTGCGTGCTGGCCCCGGCCCCAAGGCCGGGAACAGAGCCCCAGATCCCTCAGGGAAAAAACCCTGAATCACCTGGAATTCACACCCCAAATCCTCTGGGAATAAACCCCAAATCCCTCAGAGGAAAGTCCCCAAATCCCCTGGGAATAAACCCCAAATCCTCTGGAATAAACCCCAAATCCTCTGGAATTAAAACCCCAAATCCCCTGGGAATAAACCCCAAATCCCTCGGGAAAAAAACCCAAATCACCTGGAATTCACACCCCAAATCCCCTGGGAATAAACCCCAAATCCTCTGGAATTAAAACCCCAAATCCCCTGGGAATAAACCCAAATGCTCTGGAATTAAAACCCCAGATCCCCTGGGAATAAACCCCAAATCCTCTGGAATTAAAACCCCAAATCCCCTGGGAATAAACCCCAAATGCTCTGGAATTAAAACCCCAGATCCCCAGAGGAAAATCCCCAAATCCCCTTGGAATAAACCCCAAATCCCCTGGGAATAAACCCCAAATCCTCTGGGATTAAACCGCAAATGCCCTGGATTTAAAACCCCAAATCCCCTGGGAATAAACCCCAAATCCCCTGGGTTTAAAACCCCAAATCCCCTGGGAATAAACCCCAAATCTCCTGGAATTAAAACCCCAAGTCCCCTGGGAATAAATCCCAAATCTCCTAGAATTAAACCCCAAGTCCCCTGGGAATAAACCCCAAATCTCCTGGGAATAAACCCCAAATCCCTCAGAGGAAAGTCCCCAAATCCCTGGAACAAAACCCCAAATCCCCTGGGAATAAACCCCAAATCCTCTGGAATTAAAACCCCAAATCCCCTGGGAATAAACCGCAAATCCCTGGAACAAAACCCCAAATCCCCTGGGAATAAACCCCAAATCTCCTGGATTTAAAACCTCAAGTCCCCTGGGAATAAACCCCAAATCTCCTGGAATTAAAACCCCAAATCCCCTGGGATTAAACCCCAAATGCCCTGGGGTTAACGCCCCGATCCTGTGGGGGATCCCGTTTGTGATCCCGTGGGGGCTCCCCGGGTGGATCCCCGCTCCCTCCCCGCAGCGAGCACTGGATCCAGGCCATCCAGGCCGTGGCCAACGGGCTGAAGAGCCGGCAGCCGGCGGGGGACGCGCCGCAGTTCCCGCCCGGCGACGACGCCGAGGGCGACAGGAGCGGCGACGGCGGGAAATCCCGCGCCAAGGCCGTGAGTCGCGCGCGACACCCCCGGGGTCGGCCGGGAGACCGGCAAAAGCTGCAAAAAAACCCCAGAACGGGCAGAAAACCTAGCGAAATCCGTGAAAAACCAGAAATCCCACCCCCCCAACCCCATAAAGGTTCCCAAAAGTCTTCCCAAAAAACCCGCCGAAAGACCTCCGAGCGTCCCGAAAGGATTCACCGAGAATCCCCCCCAAATTCCCTCCGAAATGCCTCAAAAATCTTCAAAAACAAAACCTGAAATCCTCCAGAATTCTCCCCCGCTGAAAAAAGTCCCCCCTCCGCCCCCAAAAGAATCCCAAAAAAAGTCCCCAAAAAAAGTCCCCCCAAAAGTCCCTCAAAAAATCAAAGAAAAATCCCCCCCCCCAAAAAAATCCTAAAAAATCCCCAAAAAATCCCCCCCAAAATTCCTCAAGAAATCAAGAAAAAATCCCCCCACTCCCCCAAAAAAGTTCCTAAAAAGTTCCAGAAGAATCCCCCGGAACGCCCCCAACCCGGCGTGGTGTCGGTGCCCCCTCCGCAGACCATGAGCGACTTCGATTACCTGAAGCTGCTGGGGAAGGGCACCTTCGGCAAGGTGATCCTGGTCCGGGAAAAGGCCTCGGGCCGCCACTACGCCATGAAGATCCTCCGGAAGGAGGTGATCATCGCCAGGTGGGGCTGGCCCGGCCGCCGGGGGGCGGGAAGGGATTGGGGTGGAATGGGATTGGGGAGGGAAAGGGATTGGGGAGGGAATGGGATTGGGGAGGGAAAGGGAATGGGATGGGAATGGGATTGGGGAGGGAATGGGATTGGGGTGGGAATGGGATTGGGGAGGGAAAGGGATTGGGGAGGAAAGGGATTGGGGAGGGAAAGGGATTGGGGAGGGAAAGGGATTGGGGAGGGAAAGGGATTGGGATGGGAAAGGGATTGGGGAGGGAAAGGGATTGGGAGGGAAAGGGATTGGGGAGGGAAAGGGATTGGGGAGGAAAGGGATTGGGGAGGGAAAGGGATTGGGATGGGAAAGGGATTGGGGAGGGAAAGGGATTGGGGAGGGAAAGGGATTGGGATGGGAAAGGGATTGGGATGGGAATGGGATTGGGGCGGGAAAGGGATTGGGGCGGGAAAGGGATTGGGGAGAGAAAGGGATTGGGGAGGAAAGGGATTGGGGAGAGAAAGGGATTGGGGTGGGAATGGATTGGGGAGGGAAAGGGATTGGGGAGGGAAAGGGATTGGGGCGGGAAAGGGATTGGGGAGGGAAAGGGATTGGGGCGGGAAAGGGATTGGGGAGGGAAAGGGAATTTGGGGAGGGAATGGGATTGGGGCGGGAAAGGGGATTTGGGGAGGGAAAGGGATTGGGGTGGAAAGGGGATTTGGGGAGGGAAAGGGATTGGGGTGGGAATGGAATTGGGGAGGGAAAGGGATTGGGGAGGGAAAGGGATTGGGGAGGGAAAGGGAATTTGGGGCGGGAAAGGGATTGGGGAGGGAATGGGATTGGGTGGGAAAGGGATTGGGGCGGGAAAGGGATTGGGGAGGGAAAGGGAATTTGGGGTGGGAAAGGGATTGGGGAGGGAAAGGGAATTTGGGGCGGGAATGGGATTGGGGCGGGAAAGGGATTGGGGAGGGAAAGGGATTGGGGAGGGAATGGGATTGGGGCGGGAAAGGGATTGGGGCGGGAATGGGATTGGGGAGGGAAAGGGATTGGGGAGGGAAAGGGATTGGGGAGGGAAAGGGATTGGGGCGGGAAAGGGATTGGGGAGGGAAAGGGAATTTGGGGAGGGAATGGGATTGGGGCGGGAAAGGGGATTTGGGGAGGGAAAGGGATTGGGGAGGGAAAGGGATTGGGATGGGAAAGGGATTGGGGAGGGAATGGGATTGGGGAGGGAAAGGGATTGGGATGGGAAAGGGATTGGGGAGGGAATGGGATTGGGGAGGGAAAGGGATTGGGGAGGGAAAGGGATTGGGGAGGGAATGGGATTGGGGAGGGAAAGGGATTGGGGAGGGAAAGGGATTGGGGAGGGAAAGGGATTGGGGAGGGAAAGGGGATTTGGGGCGGGAATGGGATTGGGGAGGGAAAGGGATTGGGGAGGGAAAGGGATTGGGGAGGGAAAGGGATTGGGGTGGAAAGGGATTGGGGAGGAAAGGGATTGGGGAGGGAAAGGGATTGGGGCGGGAAAGGGGATTTGGGCGGGAAAGGGATTGGGCGGGATCCCTCGGAAGAGCCGCGAGCTCGGCCCGCCTCTGCCCCTCTAGGACGAGGTCGCCCACACGGTGACGGAGAGCAGAGTCCTGCAGAGCAGCCGGCATCCCTTCCTGACTGTGAGCGGGGAAACGGGGGGAAACGGGGGGAAAAAATGGGGGGAAAATGGGCGGAAACGGGGGGAAATGGGGGGAAAAATGGGGGAAATGGGGAAAAAATGGGGAAAAAACCAGAAAAATGGGGAAATGGAGAAAATGGGGAAAAAACCAGAAAAATGGGGGAAATGGGGGAAAATGGGCGGAAACGGGGGAAAATGGGGGGAAAATAGGGGAAAAATGGGGAAACAATGGGGGAAATGGGAGAAAATGGGAAAAAACCAGAAAAATGGGGGGAAATGGGGGAAAATGGGGAAAAAAACCAGAAAAATGGGGGGAAATGGGGGAAAAATGGGGGAAATGGGGGAAAAATGGAGAAATGGGAGAAAATGGGGAAAAAACCAGAAAAAGTGGGGGGAAATGGGGAAAATGGGGAAAAAACCAGAAAAATGGGGGAAATGGGGAAAATGGGAGAAAATGGGGAAAAAAAACCAGAAAAATGGGGAAAATGGGACAAAAACGGGGAAAAAACGTGAAAAAACCCCAGGAATTCAGGACCGGGCGGGGGGGGGGGGAGGCTGAAGACCTGGGAGAAGCACGCAAACGCGGGAATTCCATGCCCACGTGGCGAATTTTCCCTGCCCTCAGGCGCTGAAATACGCCTTCCAGACCAACGACCGCCTGTGCTTCGTCATGGAGTACGCCAACGGCGGCGAGGTGGGCCCGGGGCCTCGGAGCCCCAGGCCGGGAGTTCGCCCTGGCTTGGGGCCTTGTGTCCCCGAAGGCTCGGAGTTTTCCCTGGATTCCGAGTGCCTTCAGCCCCCTTCTCCCTCCCTTCCCCCGCCGATCCCGGGGGATCATTCCCCAGCGTTTTTCCCACGTTCTGCCCGGTTTTTCTCCCGCCAGCTCTTTTTCCACCTGTCCCCGCGAGCGCGTCTTCTCCGAGGAGCGCGCCCGTTTCTACGGCGCCGAGATCGTCTCCGCCCTCGAGTACCTGCACTCGCGAGACGTCGTCTATCGCGACATCAAGGCGAGAGCTCGGGGCGAATTCCCGCCGTCTTGGGGCTGGAATTCCCGGGGTCTTGGGGCTGGAATTCCCGGGGTCTTGGGGCCAGATTTTGGGATTTTGGGGCTGGAATTCCCGGGGTCTTGGGGCTGGAATTCCCGCCGTCTTGGGGCTGGAATTCCCGGGGTCTTGGGGCTGGAATTCCCGGGGTCTTGGAGCTGGAATTCCCGGGGTTTTCGGGCTGGAATTCCCGGGATTTTGGGGCTGGAATTCCCGGGGTTTTGGGACTGGAATTCCCGGGGTCTTGGGGCCAGATTTTGGGATTTTGGGGCTGGAATTCCGGGGTCTTGGGGCCAGATTTTGGGATTTTGGGGCTGGAATTCCCGGGGTCTTGGGGCTGGAATTCCCGGCTCTTGGGCTGGAATTCCCGGGGTTTTCGGGCTGGAATTCCCAGGATTTTGGGGCTGGAATTCCCGGGGTTTTGGGGCTGGAATTCCCGGGGTCTTGGGGCCAGATTTTGGGATTTTGGGGCTGGAATTCCCGGGTCTTGGGCTGGAATTCCCGGGCTCTTGGGGCTGGAATTCCCGGGGTTTTCGGGCTGGAATTCCCGGGATTTTGGGGCTGGAATTCCCGGGGTCTTGGGCCAGATTTTGGGATTTTGGGGCTGGAATTCCCGGGGTCTTGGGGCTGGAATTCCCGGGCTCTTGGGGCTGGAATTCCCGGGTTTTCGGGCTGGAATTCCCGGGATTTTGGGGCTGGAATTCCCGGGGTTTTGGGACTGGAATTCTCGGGGTCTTGGGGCCAGATTTTGGGATTTTGGGGCTGGAATTCCCGGGGTCTTGGGGCCAGATTTTGGGATTTTGGGGCTGGAATTCCCGGGGTCTTGGGGCCAGATTTTGGGATTTTGGGGCTGGAATTCCCGGGGTCTTGGGGCTGGAATTCCCGCCGTCTTGGGGCTGGAATTCCCGGGGTCTTGGGGCTGAATTCCCGGGGTCTTGGAGCTGGAATTCCCGGGGTTTTCGGGCTGGAATTCCCGGGATTTTGGGGCTGGAATTCCCGGGTTTTGGGACTGGAATTCCCGGGGTCTTGGGGCCAGATTTTGGGATTTTGGGGCTGGAATTCCCGGGTCTTGGGGCCAGATTTTGGATTTTGGGGCTGGAATTCCCGGGGTCTTGGGGCTGGAATTCCCGGGCTCTTGGGGCTGGAATTCCCGGGGTTTTCGGGCTGGAATTCCAGGATTTTGGGGCTGGAATTCCCGGGGTTTTGGGGCTGGAATTCCCGGGGTCTTGGGGCCAGATTTTGGGATTTTGGGGCTGGAATTCCCGGGGTCTTGGGGCTGGAATTCCCGGGCTCTTGGGGCTGGAATTCCCGGGTTTTCGGGCTGGAATTCCCGGGATTTTGGGGCTGGAATTCCCGGGGTCTTGGGGCCAGATTTTGGGATTTTGGGGCTGGAATTCCCGGGGTCTTGGGGCCAGATTTTGGGATTTTGGGGCTGAATTCCCGGGGTCTTGGGGCCAGATTTTGGGATTTTGGGGCTGGAATTCCCGGGGTCTTGGGGCCAGATTTTGGATTTTGGGGCTGGAATTCCCGGGGTCTTGGGGCCAGATTTTGGGATTTTGGGGCTGGGATTCCCGCCCTCATTCCCGAATTCCTTGGCTTCGCCCCCGCAGCTGGAGAATCTGATGCTGGACAAGGACGGGCACATCAAGATCACGGATTTCGGGCTCTGCAAGGAGGGGGTGACGGACGGGACGACCATGAAAACCTTCTGCGGGACCCCCGAGTACCTGGCGCCGGAGGTGACGGGGCACTGGGGGGCGGGAATTCCGGAATTGCGGCATTTCCTGGGAAACTGTCCCCAGAATTCCTGGGCGGGGACGGGGCGGCGATTTTCCCTCGTACACGGCGCAGGGGTTCCCCAAAATCCTGAGGAGTTTCCCCAAAATCCCCATGGGGCCTCCCCTATCCCTGCCGGGTCCCGGCAGGTGACACCCGGGGTTTTGTCCCTGTCCCTCTCTGGGTCCTGGCAGGTGACACCCGGGGTTTTGTCCCTGTCCCTCTCTGGGTCCCGGCAGGTGACACCCGGGGTTTTGTCCCTGTCCCTCTCTGGGTCCTGGCAGGTGACACCCGGGGTTTTGTCCCTGTCCCTCTCTGGGTCCTGGCAGGTGACATTTAGGGTTTTGTCCCTGTCCCTCTCTGGGTCCTGGCAGGTGACACCCGGGGTTTTGTCCCTGTCCCTCTCTGGATCCCGGCAGGTGACACTCGGGATTTTGTCCTGTCCCTCTCTGGGTCCCGGCAGGTGACACCCGGGGTTTTGTCCCTGTCCCTCTCTGGGTCCCGGCAGGTGACACCCGGGGTTTTGTCCCTGTCCCTCTCTGGGTCCCGGCAGGTGACACCCGGGGTTTTGTCCCTGTCCCTCTCTGGGTCCCGGCAGGTGACACCCGGGGTTTTGTCCCTATCCCTGCCGGGTCCTGGCAGGTGACACCCGGGGTTTTGTCCCAGTCCCTCTCTGGGTCCCGGCAGGTGCTCCTGCCCCTTTCCCCCGTCACCTGCTGTTCCTGGCAGGTCCTGGCAGGTGACCCCAGGCCTTCCCCCGTCCCTGTCCAGGTGCTGGAGGACAACGACTACGGCCGTGCCGTGGACTGGTGGGGGCTGGGCGTGGTCATGTACGAGATGCTCTGCGGGCGCCTCCCCTTCTACAACCAGGACCACGAGCGGCTCTTCGAGCTGATCCTGCTGGAGGAGATCCGCTACCCGCGCTCCCTGGGGCCCGAGAGCCGGGCCCTGCTGGCCGGGCTGCTCAAAAAGGACCCGAAACAGCGGTGAGACACACCTGGGCGCACCTGGGACACACCTGGGACACACCTGGGACAGCCTGGGACACACCTGGGCGCACCTGGGACAGCCTGGGACACACCTGGGACACACCTGGGCACACCTGGGACACACCTGGGCGCACCTGGGACACACCTGGGCACACCTGGGACACACCTGGGCACACCTGGGACACACCTGGGACAGCCTGGGACACACCTGGGCTCACCTGGGACACACCTGGGCACACCTGGGACACACCTGGGACACACCTGGGCACACCTGGGCCAGCCTGGGACAGCCTGGGACACACCTGGGACACACCTGGGACAGCCTGGGACACACCTGGGACACACCTGGGGACACACCTGGGCACACCTGGGACACACCTGGGCACACCTGGGCACACCTGGGACAGCCTGGGACACACCTGGGCACACCTGGGACAGCCTGGGACACACCTGGGACACACCTGGGGACACACCTGGGCACACCTGGGACACACCTGGGCACACCTGGGCGCACCTGGGACACACCTGGGACACACCTGGGACACCTGGGCACACCTGGGACACACCTGGGCACACCTGGGTGCACCTGGGACACACCTGGGACACACCTGGGCACACCTGGGACACACCTGGGACACACCTGGGCACACCTGGGACACACCTGGGACACACCTGGGCACACCTGGGACACACCTGGGACACACCTGGGCACACCTGGGACACACCTGGGACACACCTGGGCACACCTGGAACAGCGTGGGACACACCTGGGACACACCTGGCACACCTGGGACACACCTGGGCCACACCTGGGCCACACCTGGGACACACTTGGGACACACCTGGGACACCTGGGACACACCTGGACACACCTGGGAACAGCTAGTGACGCCTGTGATCACCTCTGCACACCTGTGCCCTCACCTGTGCCCACCTGTTCTCACCTGTGCCCACCTCTTCTCACCTGTGCCCAGCTGGGCGGTGGCCCAGGTGATGCCCGGGAGGTGATGGAGCATCGATTCTTCGCTGGCATCGACTGGCAGGACGTGGTGCAGAGAAGGTGAGGAGGCCACGCCCCCTGCCCCGCCCCCTGCCCAGGTGACCCCCCCAGACACACCTGAGTGTCCCCTCCCCTCCCAGCTGGTGCCGCCCTTCCGGCCGCAGGTGACGTCAGAGGTGGACACGCGGTACTTCGACGAGGAGTTCACGGCCCAGAGCATCACCATCACCCCACCCGAGAGATGTGAGCTCACCTGTCCTTACCTGCACTCCCCTGTCCCTGTCCTTAGCTGTCCCACACTGTCCCTCACCTGTCCTCACCTGCCCACCCCCAGATGACCACCTGGACTCTCTGGAGCGCGACCACCGGACGCATTTCCCGCAGTTCTCCTACTCAGCCAGCATCCGGGAGTGACCTGGGACACCTGGGGACACCTGGGGACACCTGCGTGCATGTGTGTGTCCTGGCTGGGGACATCTGGGCACACCTGGACGTACCTGGGGAGACCTGGACACACCTGGGACACCTGTGTGTGTGTGTGTGTGTGTGTGTGTGTGTCCCTCCCACCTGGGCTCACCTGGGCCCCTCCCCACACTCCCCTGTCCCCCCCAGGTGCTCTGGCCCCGCCCTCCTCGGGTTTTGGGGCTTTTGGAAAAACCCCACGAGCGTGGCCTTAAACCCCCAGAGCTCCCAGCGCAAACCAGTTCAAACCAGTTCCGCTTGGCCCAGTCCATCCAAGGTGGTCCCAGCTGGGGGAGAGCACAGGAGGGTGGGAACCCCGGGACCCCCCAAACCCCCCCAGAACTCACCTGGGACTCCCCCCCCCTCCCCGGACTCACCTGTTCTCCCACCCCCGGCACAGCTCTGGGTCCCCTCCCCCCCCACCAACGTTGCCTCTGAGCCCCTCCCCCACCTCTTTTTTGGGGGGGATGGGGCGTGAAGTTGCGATTTCCTTCTGGAATCGCCCAAATCCAGCGGAAACTCATGGAAAAAACCGCCGTGGGGGGGGGGGGGGGGGGGAGGGGAGGGAGGGGGACGGGAGCGAGGGAGGGGCGGCGCGGTACAAAAAAGAAATAAAACTGTTGTGGGTTTTTTTTTGGTTCCTTTTCGCTTCTTTGGAAGGGAATTTCGGGGCAGAACCTCGACGCCCCGCAACCCCTAACACCCCAAAATGGCCCCAATACCCCCCCCCGCCGAATTTCTGTCACCCCGTGTACCCCCGATCCATCGCTCTGCGCTCGATTGCTCTCCGATCCATCGCTCCGCGCTCGACTGCCCCCGCAGTCATGGCTCTGAGCTCGAGTCCTCCAAGATCCATCGTTCCGCGCTCGATCGCTCTTCGATCGATTGCTCGGCGATCGATCGCTCGGCACTCCATTGCTCCGCGCTCGCTTGCTATTCAATCGATCGTTTTGCACTCGATTGCTCCCCGATCCATCACTCTGCCCTCGATTGCTCTCCGATCCATCGCTCTGCGCTCAATTGCGCCTCTGGCG